>NW_026775984.1:0-132985 GCF_027477595.1 Haemorhous mexicanus | reverse complement strand
AAATCCCAAAATTCACACCTGGGGAGGAGCAGCCGCTACCACATCCCGCAGGAGAGCAGGGACAAGGTCAGGGGGCGCCTGGGAACACCCCGAATTCACACCTGAAAACACCCAAATTTGGTACATGAGAAACCCCAAAATTCACACCTGAGAAATCCCGAAATTGGTACATGAAAAATCCCGAAATTGGCACCTGGGAAACCCAAAATTCACACCTGAAAACACCCCGAATTCACACCTGAAAACACCCTGAATTCACACCTGAGAAACCCCGAAATTCACACCTGAAAACACCCAGAATTCACACCTGAAAACACCCAGAATTCACACCTGGGAACACCCAGAATTCACACCTGGGGAGGGGCAGCCGCTACCACATCCCCCAGGAGAGCAGGGACAAGGTCAGGGGGCATCTGGGAACACCCCGAATTCACACCTGAGAACACCCCGAATTGGTACATGAGAAACCCCAAAATTCACACCTGAGAAACCCCGAAATTGGTACATGAGAAACCCAAAAACCCCGAAATTGGTACATGAAAAATCCCAAAATTCACACCTGGGGAGGAGCAGCCGCTACCACATCCCCCAGGAGAGCAGGGACAAGGTCAGGGGGCGCCTGGGAACACCCAGAATTCACACCTGAGAAATGCTGAAATTCACACCTGAGAAATCCCGAAATTGGCACCTGGGAAACCCAAAATTCACACCTGAAAACACCCCGAATTCACACCTGAGAACACCCCGAATTCACACCTGAAAACACCCCGAATTCACACCTGGGAAACCCAAAATTCACACCTGAAAACACCCCGAATTCACACCTGAAAACACCCCGAATTCACACCTGAAAACACCCCGAATTCACACCTGGGAAACCCAAAATTCACACCTGAAAACACCCTGAATTCACACCTGAAAACACCCTGAATTGGTACATGAGAAACCCCAAAATTGGTACATGAAAAATCCCCGAATTCACACCTGGAGAGGAGCAGCCGCTACCACATCCCGCAGGAGAGCAGGGACAAGGTCAGGGGGCATCTGGGAACACCCCGAATTCACACCTGAAAACACCCAGAATTCACACCTGGGGAGGGGCAGCCGCTACCACATCCCCCAGGAGAGCAGGGACAAGGTCAGGGGGCATCTGGGAACACCCCGAATTCACGCCTGAAAAACCCCGAAATTCACACCTGAAAACACCCAGAATTCACACCTGAAAAACCCCAAAATTGGTACATGAAAAACCCTGAAATTGGCACCTGGGAAACCCAAAATTCACACCTGAGAAATGCCGGAATTGGTACATGAGAAATCTCAAAATTGGCACATGAAAAATCCCGAAATTCACACCTGGGGAGGAGCAGCCGCTGCCACATCCCCCAGGAGAGCAGGGACAAGGTCAGGGGGCGCCTGGGAACACCCCGAATTCACACCTGAAAACACCCAGAATTCACACCTGAAAACACCCCGAATTCACACCTGAAAAATCCCGAAATTCACACCTGGGGAGGAGCAGCCGCTACCACATCCCGCAGGAGAGCAGGGACAAGGTCAGGGGGCGCCTGGGAAACCCAGAATTCACACCTGAAAACACCCCAAATTCACACCTGAGAAACCCCGAATTCACACCTGAAAACACCCCAAATTCACACCTGGGGAGGGGCAGCCGCTACCACATCCCGCAGGAGAGCAGGGACAAGGTCAGGGGGCGCCTGGGAACACCCCGAATTCACACCTGAAAACACCCCGAAATTGGTACATGAAAAACCCTGAAATTGGCACCTGAGAAACCCCGAAATTGGTACATGAGAAACCCAAAAATCCCGAAATTGGTACATGAAAAACCTGGGGAGGAGCAGCCACTGCCACATCCCGCAGGAGAGCAGGGACAAGGTCAGGGGGCGCCTGGGAACACCCCGAATTCACACCTGAGAACACCCCGAATTCACACCTGAGAAACCCCGAAATTGGTACATGAAAAACCCTGAAATTGGTACATGAAAAATCCCAAAATTCAAACCTGGGGAGGAGCAGCCGCTACCACATCCCCCAGGAGAGCAGGGACAAGGTCAGGGGGCGCCTGGGAACACCCAGAATTCACACCTGAAAACACCCAGAATTGGTACATGAGAAACCCCGAAATTCACACCTGAGAAATCCCGAAATTGGTACCTGGGGAGGAGCAGCCGCTACCACATCCCCCAGGAGAGCAGGGACAAGGTCAGGGGGTGCCTGAAAACACCCCGAATTCACGCCTGAAAACACCCAGAATTCACACCTGAAAACACCCAGAATTGGTACATGAAAAATCCCAAAATTGGCACATGAAAAATCCCGAAATTGGTACATGAGAAATCCCAGAATTGGTACATGAAAAACCTGGGGAGGAGCAGCCGCTGCCACATCCCCCAGGAGAGCAGGGACAAGGTCAGGGGGTGCCTGAAAACACCCCGAATTCACGCCTGAAAACACCCAGAATTCACACCTGAAAACACCCAGAATTGGTACATGAGAAACCCCAAAATTGGTACATGAAAAATCCCCGAATTCACACCTGGAGAGGAGCAGCCGCTACCACATCCCCCAGGAGAGCAGGGACAAGGTCAGGGGGCGCCTGGGAACACCCCGAATTCACACCTGAAAACACCCAGAATTCACACCTGAAAACACCCCGAATTCACACCTGAGAAACCCCGAAATTCACACCTGAGAAATGCTGAAATTGGTACATGAAAAATCCCAGAATTGGTACATGAAAAATCCCGAAATTGGCACCTGGGAAACCCAAAATTCACACCTGAAAACACCCCGAATTCACACGTGAGAAACCCCGAAATTCACACCTGAGAAACCCCGAATTCACACCTGAGAAACCCCGAAATTCACACCTGAGAAACCCCGAATTCACACCTGAGAAATGCTGAAATTGGTGCATGAAAAATCCCAAAATTGGTACATGAGAAACCCAAAAATCCCGAAATTGGTACATGAAAAACCTGGGGAGGAGCAGCCGCTGCCACATCCCCCAGGAGAGCAGGGACAAGGTCAGGGGGCGCCTGGAAACACCCCGAATTCACACCTGAAAACACCCCGAATTCACACCTGAAAACACCCAGAATTCACACCTGAAAACACCCAGAATTCACACCTGAGAAATCCCGAATTCACACCTGAGAAACCCCAGAATTGGTACATGAAAAATCCCGAAATTCACACCTGGGGAGGAGCAGCCGCTGCCACATCCCCCAGGAGAGCAGGGACAAGGTCAGGGGGCGCCTGGGAACACCCAGAATTCACACCTGAGAACACCCAGAATTGGTACATGAAAAATCCCGAAATTGGCACCTAGGAAACCCAAAATTCACACCTGAAAACACCCAGAATTCACACCTGAGAAACCCCGAAATTGGTACATGAAAAATCCCGGAATTGGTACTTGGGAAACCCATGATCCCAAACCCTTCTAAATCCCCCCCAAACCCCCTTGCTGTCTCCCCAAACCCCCTCCCCATGATCCCAAACCCCTCTAAATCCCCCCCAAGCCCCCTCCCCATGATCCCAAACCCCCCAAATCCCCCCCAAACCCTCTCCCCATGATCCCAAACCTCCCCAAACCCCCTCCCCATGATCCCAAACTCCCCAAACCCCCCCCCAAACCCCCTCCCCATGATCCCAAACCCCCTCCCCATGATCCCAAACCCCCCCAAACCCCCTTCCCATGATCCCAAACCCCCCAAATCCCTCTAAACCCCCCCCAAACCCCCTCCCCATGATCCCAAACCCCCCTAGACCCCTCTAAATCCCCCCCAAACCCCCTTGCTGCCCCCCAAACCCCCTCCCCATGATCCCAAACCCCCCCCAAACCCCCTCCCCATGATCCCAAACCCCCCCCAAACCCCCTCCCCATGATCCCAAACCCCCCAAATCCCTCTAAACCCCCCCAAACCCCCTCCCCATGATCCCAAACCCCCCTAGACCCCTCTAAATCCCCCCCAAACCCCCTCCCCATGATCCCAAACCCCCTCCCCATGATCCCAAATCCCCCCCAAACCCCCTCCCCATGATCCCAAACTCCCCAACCCCCCCCCAAACCCCCTCCCCATGATCCCAAATCCCCCCCAAACCCCTCCCCATGATCCCAAACTCCCCAACCCCCCCCAAACCCCCTCCCCATGATCCCAAACCCCCCCAAACCCCCTCCCCATGATCCCAAACTCCCCAAACCCCCCCCAAACCCCCTCCCCATGATCCCAAACTCCCCAAACCCCCCCCAAACCCCCTCCCCATGATCCCAAACTCCCCAAACCCCCCCCAAACCCCCTCCCCATGATCCCAAACCCCCCAAATCCCTCTAAATCCCCCCCAAACCCCCTCCCCATGATCCCAAACCCCCCCAATTCCCCTCGCCGACCCCCCGGTCCCTCGGCAGAAGATCCCGGAGCGGGAGGAGGCGCAGGAGGAGGCGCTGGCGCCGCGGGACGAGCAGCGGCGCTGGGAGGAGCAGCTGCTGGGCGCGGCCGCGCTGCGCTTCGGGGCCCGCGACGCCCGCGGCCACCGCGGCCCCGACTACGAGCTGCTGCTGGAGGAGGAGGAGATGGTGCAGTTCGTCAGTGCCGCCCAGCTGGAGGGGACTGACCCCCAGAAGGTGGGGTCTGGGGGGGTCTGGGGGGGTCTGGGGGGGATTTGGGGGGGATTTGGGGTCATGGGAAAGGGTTTGGGGGGGATCTGGGCTGCTGCTGGAGGAGGAGGAGATGGTGCAGTTCGTCAGTGCCGCCCAGCTGGAGGGGACTGACCCCCAGAAGGTGGGGTCTGGGGGGGTCTGGGGGGGTCTGGGGGGGATTTGGGGGGGTTTGGGGGGGATTTGGGGTCATGGGAAAGGGTTTGGGGGGGATCTGGGCTGCTGCTGGAGGAGGAGGAGATGGTGCAGTTCGTCAGTGCCGCCCAGCTGGAGGGGACTGACCCCCAGAAGGTGGGGTCTGGGGGGGTCTGGGGGGGTCTGGGGGGGATTTGGGGGGGTTTGGGGGGGATTTGGGGTCATGGGAAAGGGTTTGGGGGGGATCTGGGCTGCTGCTGGAGGAGGAGGAGATGGTGCAGTTCGTCAGTGCCGCCCAGCTGGAGGGCACCGACCCCCAGAAGGTGGGGTCTGGGGGGGTTTGGGGGGGTCTGGGGGGGATTTGGGGTCATTGGAAAGGGTTTGGGGGGGATTTGGGGGGGATTTGGGATGGTCTGGGCTGCTGGAGGAGGAGGAGATGGTGCAGTTCGTCAGTGCTGCCCAGCTGGAGGGCACCGACCCCCAGAAGGTGGGGTCTGGGGGGGGTCTGGGGTCAGCCAGGGGGTCCTGGCAGGGTCTGGGGGGGATTTGGGGTCATGGGAAAGGGTTTGGGGGGGATTTGGGGTCATGGGAAAGGGTTTGGGGGGGATTTGGGGGGGTTTGGGGGGGATTTGGGGTCATGGGAAAGGGTTTGGGGGGGATCTGGGCTGCTGCTGGAGGAGGAGGAGATGGTGCAGTTCGTCAGTGCCGCCCAGCTGGAGGGCACCGACCCCCAGAGGGTGGGGTCTGGGGTCAGCCAGGGGGTCCTGACAGGGTCTGGGGTCAGCCAGGGGGTCCTGAGAGGATTTGGGGTCATGGGAGAGGGTTTGGGGGGGATCTGGGTGGGACTACGAGCTGCTGCTGGAGGAGGAGGAGATGGTGCAGTTCGTCAGTGCCGCCCAGCTGGAGGGGACTGACCCCCAGAAGGTGGGGTCTGGGGGGGTCTGGGGGGGTTTTGGGGGGGATTTGGGGTCATGGGAAAGGGTTTGGGGGGGATTTGGGGTCATGGGAAAGGGTTTGGGGGGGATCTGGGCTGCTGCTGGAGGAGGAGGAGATGGTGCAGTTCGTCAGTGCCGCCCAGTTAGAGGGCACCGACCCCCAGAAGGTGGGGTCTGGGGTCAGCCGGGGGGTCTTGGCACGGTCTGGGGGGGGGTTGGGGGGGTCTGGGGGGGATTTGGGGAGTTTGGGATGGTTTGGGGGGGATTTGGGGGGGATCAGGGCTGCTGCTGGAGGAGGAGGAGATGGCGCAGTTCGTCAGTGCCGCCCAGTTAGAGGGGACTGACCCCCAGAAGGTGGGGTCTGGGGTCAGCCAGGGGGTCCTGGCAGGGTCTGGGGTGAATTCGGTGACACTGAGGGTGACCCTGATGGCACTGACGTGTCCCCAGGATGTCCCCAGGATGTCCCCGAGGCCAAGCACCGCCAGCACTGGGCGGTTCCCGGTGATTTTGGGGTGAATTTGGGGTGAATTCGGTGGCACTGAGGGTGACCCCGATGTCCCTGACGTGTCCCCAGGATGTCCCCGAGGCCGTCCTCGAGGCCGAGCGCCGCCGGCAGTGGGCAGTTCCTGGTGGGGGGGACCGGGGGTGACAGTGGGGTGAATTCGGTGACACTGAGGGTGACCCCGATGGCACTGAGGTGACACTGGTGTCCCCAGGATGTCCCCGAGGCTGAGCGCCGCCGGCAGTGGGCGGTTCCCGGTGATTTTGGGGTGACACTGGGGTGAATTCGGTGACCCTGAGGGTGACCCTGATGGCACTGAGGTGACACTGGTGTCCCCAGGATGTCCCCGAGGCCGAGCGCCGCCGGCAGTGGGTGGTTCCTGGTGGGACCGGGGTGACACTGGGGTGAATTCAGTGACACTGAGGGTGACCCCGATGTCACTAACCTGTCCCCAGGATGTCCCCAAGGCCGAGTGCCGCCGGCAGTGGGCGGTTCCTGCTGATTTTGGGGTGAATTTGATGTAAATTCGGTGACACTGAGGGTGACCCCGATGTCCCTGACGTGTCCCCAGGATGTCCCCGAGGCCGAGCGCCGCTGGCACTGGGCGGTTCCCGGTGGGACCGGGGTGACACTGGGGTGAATTCGGTGACACTGAGGGTGACCCTGATGTCACTGAGGTGACACTGGTGTCCCCAGGATGTCCCCGAGGCCAAGCGCCGCCGGCAGTGGGCGGTTCCCGGTGATTTTGGGGTGAATTCAGTGACACTGAGGGTGACCCTGATGGCACTGAGGTGACACTGGTGTCCCCAGGATGTCCCCGAGGCCGTCCCTGAGGCCGAGCGCCGCCAGCAGTGGGCGGTTCCCGGTGATTTTGGGGTGAATTTGATGTAAATTCGGTGACACTGAGGGTGACCCTGATGGCACTGAGGTGACACTGGTGTCCCCAGGATGTCCCCGAGGCCGAGCGCCGCCGGCAGTGGGCGGTTCCCGGTGATTTTGGGGTGAATTTGGGGTGAATTAGGTGACACTGAGGGTGACCCCGATGTCACTGACGTGTCCCCAGGATGTCCCCGAGGCCGAGCGCCGCCGGCAGTGGGCGGTTCCTGGTGGGGACTGGGGTGACACTGGGGTGAATTCGGTGACACTGAGGGTGACCCCGATGGCACTGAGGTGACACTGGTGTCCCCAGGATGTCCCCGAGGCCGAGCGCCGCCGGCAGTGGGCGGTTCCTGGTGGGGACCGGGGTGACACTGGGGTGAATTCGGTGACACTGAGGGTGACCCCGATGTCACTAACGTGTCCCCAGGATGTCCCCGAGGCCGTCCCCGAGGCCGAGCGCCGCCGGCAGTCGCTGCAGGACGGCCGCCGGGCCCTGCCCATCTTCCCCTTCCGGGACGAGCTGGTGGCGGCCGTGGCGCAGCACCAGGTGCTGGTGATCGAGGGCGAGACGGGCTCGGGGAAAACCACCCAGATCCCCCAGTACCTGCACGAGGAGGTGGGCTGGGGGCACTGGGGGCACTGGGAGGGACTGGGGAGGATTGGGAGGGGATTGGGGGGGGATTGGGGGGGACTGGGAGGGGACTGGGAGGGGATTGGGGGGGACTGGGAGGGACTGGGAGGGACTGGGAGGGACTGGGAGGGGATTGGGAGGGACTGGGAGGGAGTGGGAGAGGATTGGGAGGGACTGGGAGGGGACTGGGAGGGGATTGGGAGGGGACTGGGAGGGACTGGGAGGGGATTGGGGGTGACTGGGAGGGACTGGGAGGGACTGGGGGGGATTGGGAGGGGATTGGGGGGGATTGGGGGGCACTGGGGGGGACTGGGAGGGACTGGGGGGGATTGGGGGGGACTGGGAGGGGATTGGGAGGGGACTGGGGGGCACTGGGAGGGGATTGGGAGGGGATTGGGAGGGGATTGGGGTGGATTGGGGGGCACTGGGGGGGACTGGGAGGGACTGGGAGGGGATTGGGAGGGACTGGGAGGGGATTGGGGGGCACTGGGAGGGGATTGGGAGGGAACTGGGGGGGCTGGGGGGGCACTGGGAGGGGTTTAGGGGGGACTGGGGGGCACTGGGAGGGGACTGGGGTGGGTTAAGGGGCACTGGGAGGGGACTGGGGTGGGTGGAGGGGCACTGGGGGGGACTGGGGGGGACTGGGAGGGGGCTGGGAGGGGCTGGGGGGTCACTGGGAGGGACTGGGACTGAACTGGGTGGGACTGGGAGGTCACTGGGAGGGGACTGGGAGGGGTTTGGGGGTCACTGGGAGGGGGCTGGGGGGTCACTGGGAGGGACTGGGAGGGGTTTGGGGGTCACTGGGAGGGGGCTGGGGGTCACTGGGAGGGACTGGGGGGTCACTGGGGGTCACTGGGAGGGACTGGGGGGTCACTGGGGGTCACTGGGAGGGACTGGGACTGAACTGGGGGTCGGCTGGGGACCCTGGGGGTGACTTGAGAGGATTTGGGGTCCTGGGGGGATTTGGGGCGCTCAGGTCTCGTGTCCGGGGTCAGTCCCGGTCCGGGGGGGTCACTCGGGGGTCGGGGGTCTCTGTCACCCCCCGTGACCCCCCCTGTCCCCGCTGTCCCCAGGGCTACACGCGGGGGGGGCTGAAGATCGGGGTGACGCAGCCGCGGCGCGTGGCCGCCATGAGCGTGGCCGCCAGGGTGGCCGTGGAGATGGGGACAAAGCTGGGCAACGAGGTGACACCGGGGACACCGGGGGGGACATGGGGACACCGGGGACACCAGGGACACTGGGGACACTGGGGACAAAGCTGGGCAATGAGGTGACACCGGGGACACCGGGGGGGACACTGGGGGGGGACACTGGGGACACTGGGGACAAAGCTGGGCAACGAGGTGACACCGGGGACACCGGGGACACCGGGGACACTGGGGACACTGGGGACACTGGGGACACTGGGGACACTGGGGACACCGGGGGGGACATGGGGACACTGGGGGGGACATGGGGACACTGGGGACACCGAGGGGGACACCAGGGACACTGGGGACACTGGGGGGGGCACTGGGGACACTGGGGACAAAGCTGGGCAACGAGGTGACACCGGGGACACCGGGGGGGACATGGGGACACCGGGGGGGACACTGGGGACACTGGGGACACTGGGGACACCGGGGGGGACACGGGGACACTGGGGACACTGGGGACAAACTGGGCAATGAGGTGACACCGGGGACACCGGGGGGGGACACCGGATGGGACACCGGGGACACTGGGGACACCGGGGACACTGGGGACAAAGCTGGGCAACGAGGTGACACCGGGGACACCGGGGGGGACACGGGGACACTGGGGACACCGGGGACACTGGGGACAAAGCTGGGCAACGAGGTGACACCGGGGACACCGGGGGGGACACGGGGACACTGGGGGGGACACCGGGGGGGACACCGGGGACACTGGGGACACTGGGGGGGGGACACTGGGGACAAACTGGGCAACGAGGTGACACCGGGGACACCGGGGGGGACACGGGGACACTGGGGACACTGGGGACACAGGGGGGGACACCGGGGACACTGGGGACACTGGGGACAAAGCTGGGCAACGAGGTGACACTGGGGACACAGGGACACTGGGGGGGACACGGGGACACTGGGGACACTGGGGGGGACACTGGGGACAAAGCTGGGCAACGAGGTGACACTGGGGACAGTGGGGGGGACACTGGGGACACTGGGGGGGACACTGGGGACACTGGGGGGGGGCACTGGGGACACTGGGGGGGACACTGGGGACACTGGGGACAAAGCTGGGCAACGAGGTGACACCGGGGACACTGGGGGGACACTGGGGACACTGGGGGGGATACTGGGGACACGAGGACACTGGGGGGACACTGGGGATGTGGGGGGGACACTGGGGACACTGGGGACACTGGGGGGGACACTGGGGACAAAGCTGGGCAACGAGGTGACACCGGGGACACCGGGGGGGACACCGGGGGGGACACTGGGGACACATCCCCACCTCCAACCACAACGTCCCCACCTTGGGGACACATCCTGGGCATTTTGGGGACATTCTTGTGACACAGCTGGGGGGGGGGGTTGGAGTGACCACAGAGGTGACAGCGGCCCCAGGGATGTGACAGCAGCCCCAGGGAGGTGACAGCAGCCCCAGGGAGGTGACAGCGGCCCAGGGAGGTGACAGCGGCCCCAGGGGGTGACAGCAGCCCCGGAGGGGTGACAGCAGCCCCAGGGAGGTGACAGCAGCTCCAGGGGGTGACAGCAGCCCAGGGGGGTGACAGCAGCCCCAGGGGGTGACAGGGCCGTGTCCCTTGTCCCCAAGGTGGGGTACAGCATCCGCTTCGAGGACTGCACGTCGGAGCGCACGGTGCTCAAGTACATGACGGACGGGATGCTGCTGAGGGAGTTCCTGACAGAGCCCGACCTGGCCTCCTACAGGTGACACCTGGGGACACTGGGGACACTGGGGACAATGGGGACAATGGGGACAATGGGGACATTGGGGGCAATGGGGACACTGGGGACATTGGGGACGGGATGCTGCTGAGGGAGTTCCTGACAGAGCCCGACCTGGCCTCCTACAGGTGACACCTGGGGACACTGGGGACACCTGGGGACACTGGGGACATTGGGGACATTGGGGACACTGGGGACATTGGGGATGGGATGCTGCTGAGGGAGTTCCTGACAGAGCCAGACCTGGCCTCCTACAGGTGACACCTGGGGACACTGGGGACACCTGGGGGCAATGGGGACACCTGGGGGCAATGGGGACACTGGGGACATTGGGGACATTGGGGACATTGGGGACAATGGGGACAGCCAGGGGACATTGGGGACGGGATGCTGCTGAGGGAGTTCCTGACAGAGCCAGACCTGGCCTCCTACAGGTGACACCTGGGGACACTGGGGACACTGGGGACACTGGGGACATTGGGGACATTGGGGGCATTGGGGACATTGGGGGCAATGGGGACACAGAGAACAGGGACAGCCAGGGGACATTGGGGACGGGATGCTGCTGAGGGAGTTCCTGACAGAGCCCGACCTGGCCTCCTACAGGTGACACCTGGGGACATTGGGGACAATGGGGACATTGGGGACAATGGGGACATTGGGGACATTGGGGACGGGATGCTGCTGAGGGAGTTCCTGACAGAGCCCGACCTGGCCTCCTACAGGTGACACCTGGGGACACTGGGGACACCTGGGGACACTGGGGGCATTGGGGACAATGGGGGCAATGGGGACATTGGGGACATTGGGGACAATGGGGGCAATGGGGACACAGAGAACAGGGACAGCCAGGGGACATTGGGGACGGGATGCTGCTGAGGAAGTTCCTGACAGAGCCCGACCTGGCCTCCTACAGGTGACACCTGGGGACAATGGGGACACCTGGGGGCAATGGGGACACTGGGGACACTGGGGACATTGGGGGCAATGGGGACACTGGGGACATTGGGGACGGGATGCTGCTGAGGGAGTTCCTGACAGAGCCAGACCTGGCCTCCTACAGGTGACACCTGGGGACAGTGGGGACACTGGGGACACTGGGGACAATGGGGACACTGGGGACACAGAGAACAGGGACAGCCAGGGGACACTGGGGACATGTCCTTCTTCCTGTCCCCACGGCCATCCCCCTGTCCCTGTCCCCATGTCCATCTCTCATGTCCCCATGTCCATCCCCGTGTCCCCATGTCCATCCCGGTGTCCCCGTGTCCATCCCGGTGTCCCCGTGCGTGTCCCCATGTCCATCCTCATGTCCCTGTGTCCCCATGTCCATCCCCCTGTCCCTGTCCCCATATCCATGTCCCCCTGTCCCTGTCCCCATGTCCATCCCCATGTCCCCGTGTCCATGCCGGTGTCCCCGTGAGTGTCCCCATGTCCATCCCCCTGTCCCTGTCCCCCTGTCCCGGTGTCCCCATGTCCATCCCGGTGTCCTCGTGTCCATGCCGGTGTCCCCGTGCGTGTCCCCATGTCCATCCCTGTGTCCCTGTGTCCATTCCCCTGTCCCTGTCCCCCTGTCCTGGTCCCCGTGTCCATGCCGGTGTCCCCGTGCGTGTCCCCATGTCCATCCCCCTGTCCCTGTGTCCATCCTCCTGTCCCAGTCCCTGTGTCCCCCTGTCCCGGTGTCCCCGTGTCCATCCCGGTGTCCCCGTGTCCATCCCAGTGTCCCTGTGTCCATGCCGGTGTCCCCGTGCGTGTCCCCCTGTCCATCCCCCTGTCCCCGTGTCCATCCCCCTGTCCCGGTCCCCGTGTCCATGCCGGTGTCCCCGTGTCCATGCCGGTGTCCCCGTGTGTATCCCCGTGTCCATCCCCGTGTCCCCATGTCCATCCCCCTGTCCCTGTCCCCCTGTCCCGGTGTCCCCGTGTCCATGCCGGTGTCCCCGTGCGTGTCCCCGTGTCCATCCCTGTGTCCCTGTGTCGATCCCCCTGTCCCTGTCCCCCTGTCGGTGTCCCCGTGTCCATGCCGGTGTCCCCGTGCGTGTCCCTGTGTCCATCCCCCTGTCCCTGTCCCCCTGTCCCGGTGTCCCCGTGTCCATGCCGGTGTCCCCGTGCGTGTCCCCATGTCCATCCCTGTGTCCCCATGTCCATCCCCCTGTCCCTGTCCCCATGTCCATCCCGGTGTCCCCGTGTCCATGCCGGTGTCCCCGTGCGTGTCCCCATGTCCATCCCGGTGTCCCCATGTCCATCCCGGTGTCCCCGTGTCCATCCCCCTGTCCCTGTCCCCATGTCCATCCCGGTGTCCCCGTGTCCATGCCGGTGTCCCCGTGCGTGTCCCCATGTCCATCCCGGTGTCCCCATGTCCATCCCGGTGTCCCCGTGTCCATCCCCCTGTCCCTGTCCCCCTGTCGGTGTCCCCGTGTCCATGCCGGTGTCCCCATGCGTGTCCCCATGTCCATCCCTGTGTCCCCGTGTCCATCCCCCTGTCCCTGTCCCCCTGTCCTGGTCCCCGTGTCCATGCCGGTGTCCCCGTGCGTGTCCCCATGTCCATCCCCCTGTCCCTGTGTCCATCCCCCTGTCCCGGTCCCCATGTCCATGCCGGTGTCCCGGTGTCCATGCCAGTGTCCCCATGCGTGTCCCCATATCCCTGTCCCCATGTCCATCCCCCTGTCCCTGTCGCCCTGTCCCGGTGTCCCCGTGTCCAAGCCGGTGTCCCCGTGCGTGTCCCCAGCGTGATCATGGTGGACGAGGCTCACGAGCGCACGCTGCACACGGACGTGCTCTTCGGCCTCATCAAGGACATCGCGCGCTTCCGGCCGCAGCTGAAGGTGCTGGTGGCCTCGGCCACGCTGGACACCGAGCGCTTCTCGGCCTTCTTCGACCACGCGCCCGTCTTCCGCATCCCGGGGCGCCGCTTCCCCGTCGACATCTACTACACCAAGGTGACATGGGGACATCGGGGACATTGGGGACATTGGGGACATCGGGGGTGTTGGGGACATTGGGGACATCGGGGACACTGGGGACAATGAGAGCATGGGGACACCCGGTCATCCCGGGGCGCCGCTTCCCCGTCGACATCTACTACACCAAGGTGACATTGGGGACATGGGGACATTGGGGACATCGGGGGTAATGGGGACATTGGGGGTGTTGGGGACATTGGGGACAATGAGAGCATGGGGACTGCTGGTCATCCCGGGGCGCCGCTTCCCCGTCGACATCTACTACACCAAGGTGACACTGGGGACACGGGGACACTGGGAGTGTTGGGGACATTGGGGACATTGGGGGTAATGGGGACATTGGGGGTGTTGGGGACAATGAGAGCATGGGGACACCCGGTCATCCCGGGGCGCCGCTTCCCCGTCGACATCTACTACACCAAGGTGACACTGGGGACACGGGGACATTGGGGACATCGGGGACATCGGGGACATTGGGGGTGTTGGGGACAATGAGAGCATGGGGACACCCGGTCATCCCGGGGCGCCGCTTCCCCGTCGACATCTACTACACCAAGGTGACATTGGGGACACGGGGACATTGGGGGTAATGGGGACATCAGGGATGTTGGGGACATTGGGGACAATGAGAGCATGGGGACACCCGGTCATCCCGGGGCGCCGCTTCCCCATTGACATCTACTACACCAAGGTGACACGGGGACACTGGGGGTGTTGGGGACACTGGGGGTGTTGGGGACACTGGGGACACCGGGAGCTGGGAGCTGTGGGGCTGGATCTACCGGCTCTCCTGAGGTGGTGGACGTGTCTGGGGACAAGAGGGGACACAGGACAAGGGGGATGGCTGGGGGCCTTTGGGCACAGCTGGTGCTGATGTCCCTGTGTCCCCTGTGTCCCCTGTGTCCCCTGTGTCCCCCTGTGTCCCCCTGATGTCCCCCGATGTCCCCGCTGTCCCCGCAGGCACCTGAGGCCGATTACCTGGAGGCCTGCGTGGTGTCGGTGCTGCAGATCCACGTCACCCAACCCCCCGGGGACATCCTGGTCTTCCTCACCGGGCAGGTCAGTGTCACCTCGGTGTCACCTCGGTGTCACCTCGGTGTCCCTGAGTGTCCCCTGGGTGTCCCCAATGTCCCCGGGGTGCCTGCGTGGAGCTGCTGCAGGAGCGCTGTCCCAGTGTCCCCATCATCCCTGATGTCCCCAATGTCCCCAATCCCCTGGGTGTCCCCAATGTCCCCAATGTCCCCAACGATGTCCCCAACGTCAGGAGGAGATCGAGGCCTGCGTGGAGCTGCTGCAGGAGCGCTGTCCGTGCTGCCCCAGTGTCCCCATCATCCCCGATGTCCCCAATCCCCTGGGTGTCCCCGATCCCCCCGCTGTCCCCAATGTCCCCGCTGTCCCCAATGTCCCCAACGATGTCCCCAACGTCAGGAGGAGATCGAGGCCTGCGTGGAGCTGCTGCAGGAGCGCTGTCCGTGCTGCCCCAGTGTCCCCAGTGTCCCTGATGTCCCCAATGTTCCCAATCCCCTGGGTGTCCCCAATCCCCTGGGTGTCCCCAATGTCCCCAACGATGTCCCCAATGTCCCCGGGGTGACAGGAGGAGATCGAGGCCTGCGTGGAGCTGCTGCAGGAGCGCTGTCTGTGCTGCCCCAGTGTCCCCAGTGTCCCCATCATCCCCGATGTCCCCAATCCCCTGGGTGTCCCCAATGTCCCCAATGTCCCCAACGATGTCCCCAATGTCCCCGGGTGACAGGAGGAGATCGAGGCCTGCGTGGAGCTGCTGCAGGAGCGCTGTCGCCGCCTGGGCTCGCGCCTGCCCGAGCTGCTGGTGCTGCCCATCTACGCCAACCTGCCCTCGGAGCTGCAGGCCCGCATCTTCCAGCCCACGCCCCCCGGCGCCAGGAAGGTCTGCTGGCCCTTTAAGGGGGGGCGGGGCCTCGGCTGGGGGCGGGGTGCAGTGGGAAAGGGGGTGGGGTTTAAGGGAAAGGGGGTGGGGTTAAAGGGAAATGGGGTGGGGTTTCATTAACAGAGCCAGGAATGTGTGCTGGCCCTTTAAGGGGGGGCGGGGCCTTGGCAGGGGGCGGGGTGCAGTGGGAAAGGGGTGGGGTTTCATTTACATGAAGGTCTGATGGCCCTTTAAGGGAGGGCGGGGCCTCAGAAGGGGGCGTGGTGCAGTGGGAAAGGGGGTGGGGTTAAAGGGAAATGGGGTGGGGCTTCATTTACAGAGCCAGGAATGTGTGCTGGCCCTTTAAGGGGGGGCGGGGCCTTGGCAGGGGGCGGGGTGCGGTGGGAAAGGGGGTGGGGTTTCATTTACATGAAGGTCTGCTGGCCCTTTAAGGGGGGGCGGGGCCTCGGCAGGGGGCGTGGTGTGGTGGGAAAGGGGGTGGGGTTTATGGGGAAGGGGGTGGGGTTTCATTTACAGCGCCAGGAAGGTCTGCTGGCCCTTTAAGGGGGGGCGGGGCCTCGGCAGGGGGCGTGGTGTGGTGGGAAAGGGGGTGGGGTTTATGGGGAAGGGGGTGGGGTTTCATTAACAGAGCCAGGAAGGTCTGCTGGCCCTTTAAGGGGGGGCGGGGCCTCGGCAGGGGGCGTGGTGCAGTGGGAGAGGGGTGGGGTTTATGGGAAAGGGGGTGGGGTTTCATTTAGGAAGCTAGGAGGGCCTACTGGCCCTTTAAGAGGGGGCGGGGCCTCAGGAGGGGGCGTGGTGGAATGAGAGAGGGGTGGGGTTTATGGGAAAGGGGTGGGGTTTAAGGGGAAGGGGGTGGGGTTTCATTAACAGAGCCAGCAAGGTGCGCTAGCCCTTTAAGAGAGGGGGTGTGGCTTCATGGAAGTGGGTGGGGCTTAATTGGTTGTGTTCAGAAATAGGGGGGACCTAAAGGGGTGTGGTTTTACTGGGTGTGGGCAGAGTGGGTGGGGCTTAATTGGGTGTGGTCAGAAATAGGGGGGACCTAAAGGGGTGTGGTTTTACTGGGTGTGGGCAGAGTGGGTGGGGCTTAATTGGGTGCGGTCTAAACAGGGCGTGACTCCATTGGGTGCGGTCAAAATGGGTGTGGTCAAAATGGGTGTGGTCTAAAGGGGTGTGGCTCCATTGGGTGTGGTCGAAATGGGTGTGGTCTAAAGGGGTGTGGTCTAAAGGGGTGTGACTCCATTGGGTGTGGTCTAAAGGGGTGTGGTCCAAAGGGGTGTGGTCTAAAGGGGTGTGGCTCCATTGGGTGTGGTCTAAATGGGTGTGGCTCCATTGGGTGTGGTCTAACTGGGTGTGGTCTAAAGGGGTGTGGCTCCATTGGGTGCGGTCAAAATGGGTGTGGTCTAAGGGGGGGTGTGGCTTCATTGGGCGTGGCCCGCAGTGTAGACCGTGATTGGGTGCCGCTCCGAGTGGGCAGGGCTTAACAGCCCGTGCTTTAAATGGGGCGTGGCTTAGCCGGGTGTGGCCGGGAGGGGCGGGGCCTGCGAGGGCGTGTCCCAGCGCGTGCCCCGCCCCTGGCGCAGGTGGTGGTGGCCACCAACATCGCCGAGACCTCGGTGACCATCGACGGCATCGTGTACGTGCTGGACCCCGGCTTCTGCAAGCAGAAGAGCTACAGCGCCCGCACGGGCATGGAGTCCCTGGTGGTGACACCCTGCTCCAAGGTGGGTCACCTGTGTCACCTGGGCCACCTTAGTGGCACCTGGGGCACCTGCCATCCTCTTATTGCCATCTATTGTCACCTTACTGTCACCTGCTGTGAGTGCTCGCACGGGCATGGAGTCCCTGGTGGTGACACCCTGCTCCAAGGTGGGTCACCTGTGTCACCTGGGACACCTGGGGCACCTTACTGCCACCTATTGTCACCTTACTGTCACCTACTGTGAGCCCCTGCCATCCCCTGTGAGTGCCCGCACGGGCATGGAGTCCCTGGTGGTGACCCCCTGCTCCAAGGTGGGTCACCTGGGGCACCTGTCACAGGTGTCACTTTGATGTCCCCAGGCCTCAGCCAATCAGCGGGCAGGCCGCATGTCACAGGTGTCCCAGTGTTTCCCAGTGTGTCCCAGGTGTGTCCCAGGTGTGTCCCAGTGTGTCCCAGGTGTGTCCCAGGTGTGTCCCAGTGTATCCCAGTGTATCCCAGTGGGTTACAGGTGTGTCCCAGGTGTGTCCCAGTGTGTCCCAGGTGTGTCCCAGGTGTGTCCCAGTGTATCCCAGTGTATCCCAGTGGGTTACAGGTGTGTCCCAGGTGTGTCCCAGGTGTGTCCCAGTGTATCCCAGTGTGTCACAGGTGTATCCCAGTGTATCCCAGTGTATCCCAGGTGTGTCCCAGGTGTGTCCCAGGTGTGTCACAGGTGTCCCCTGTCCCCAGGCCTCAGCCAATCAGCGGGCGGGCTGTGAGGGCCGTGTGTCCCAATGTATCCCAGTGTGTCACAGGTGTGTCCCAGTGTATCCCAGTGTGTCCCAGGTGTGTCCCAGTGTGTCCCAGGTGTGTCCCAGGTGTGTCCCAGGTGTGTCCCAGTGTGTCCCAGGTGTGTCCCAGTGTATCCCAGTGTGTCCCAGTGTGTCCCAGGTGTGTCCCAGTGTGTCCCAGGTGTGTCCCAGGTGTGTCCCAGGTGTGTCCCAGGTGTGTCCCAGGTGTATCCTAGTGTGTCCCAGTGTATCCCAGGTGTGTCCCAGGTGTGTCACAGGTGTCCCCTGTCCCCAGGCCTCAGCCAATCAGCGGGCGGGCCGTGCTGGCCGCGTGTCCCAGTGTATCCCAGTGTGTCCCAGGTGTGTCCCAGTGTGTCCCAGGTGTGTCCCAGGTGTGTCCCAGGTGTGTCACAGGTGTCCCCTGTCCCCAGGCCTCAGCCAATCAGCGGGCGGGCCGCGTGTCCCAGTGTATCCCAGTGTGTCCCAGTGTATCCCAGTGTGTCACAGGTGTCCCAGGTGTGTCCCAGGTGTGTCCCAGGTGTGTCACAGGTGTCCCCTGTCCCCAGGCCTCAGCCAATCAGCGGGCGGGCCATGCTGGCCGCGTGTCCCAGTGTATCCCAGTGTGTCACAGGTGTCCCAGGTGTGTCCCAGGTGTGTCCCAGTGTGTCCCAGGTGTGCCACAGGTGTGTCACAGGTGTCCCCTGTCCCCAGGCCTCAGCCAATCAGCGGGCGGGCCGCGCGGGCCGCGTGTCCCAGTGTTTCCCAGTGTGTCACAGGTGTATCCCAGTGTGTCCCAGTGTATCCCAGTGTATCCCAGTGTGTCCCAGGTGTGTCCCAGGTGTGTCACAGGTGTCCCCTGTCCCCAGGCCTCAGCCAATCAGCGGGCGGGCCGCGCAGGCCGCGTGTCCCAGTGTGTCCCAGTGTGTCCCAGTGTGTCCCAGTGTATCCCAGGTGTGTCCCAGTGTGTCCCAGGTGTGTCCCAGGTGTGTCCCAGGTGTGTCACAGGTGTCCCCTGTCCCCAGGCCTCAGCCAATCAGCGGGCGGGCCGCGGGCCGCGTGTCCCAGTGTTTCCCAGTGTGTCCCAGTGTATCCCAGTGTATCCCAGTGTATCCCAGTGTGTCCCAGGTGTGTCCCAGGTGTGTCACAGGTGTCCCCTGTCCCCAGGCCTCAGCCAATCAGCGGGCGGGCCGCGCAGGCCGCGTGTCCCAGTGTGTCCCAGTGTGTCCCAGTGTGTCCCAGTGTATCCCAGGTGTGTCCCAGTGTGTCCCAGGTGTGTCCCAGGTGTGTCCCAGGTGTGTCACAGGTGTCCCCTGTCCCCAGGCCTCAGCCAATCAGCGGGCGGGCCGCGCGGGCCGCGTGGCGCCCGGGAAGTGCTTCCGGCTCTACACGGCCTGGGCGTTCCAGCACGAGCTGGAGGAGACGGCGGTGCCCGAGATCCAGAGGGCCGACCTGGGGGCACTGGTGCTGCTGCTCAAGAGCCTGGGTGGGCACTGGGAGGGACTGGGGGGTACTGGGAGGGACTGGGAGGGACTGGGAGGGGACTGGGATGGACTGGGAGGGGACTGGGAGGGACTGGGTGGGCACTGGGAGGGACTGGGACGGACTGGGAGGGGTCAAAGGGGGATCAGAACACACCTGGGGGCACTGGTGCTGCTGCTCAAGAGCCTGGGTGGGCACTGGGGGGGACTGGGGGGCACTGGGAGGCACTGGGAGGGGATTGGGGGGGACTGGGAGGGACTGGGAGGGACTGGGAGGGCACTGGGAGGGACTGGGGGGGACTGGGAGGGGACTGGGAGGGACTGGGAGGGACTGGGAGGGACTGGGAGGGACTGGGAATGGAGCTATGGGCACTGGGAGGGCACTGGGGGGCACTGGGAGGGACTGGGAGTGAACTGGGAGGGACTGGGAGGGGACTGGGGACACCAAGGTGACACTGGGTGATATGGGGGGGGTCAGGGACAGCCAGGTGACAGCCAGGTGACAGCGAGGTGACACAGGGGGTCGGGGACAGCCAGGTGACACTGAGGTGACACTGAGGTGACACAGGGGGTCAGGGACAGCCAGGTGACATCGAGGTGACACAGGGGGTCAGGGACAGCCAGGTGACAGCCAGGTGACACAGGGGGTCAGGGACAGCCAGGTGACAGCCAGGTGAGACCAAGGTGACACAGGGGGGTCGGGGACAGCCAGGTGACAGCCAGGTGACACAGGGGGTCAGGGACAGCCAGGTGAGACCAAGGTGACACAGGGGGTTGGGGACAGCCAGGTGACACCGAGGTGACACGGGGTCGGGGACAGCCAGGTGGCACTGAGGTGACACAGGGGGTCAGGGACAGCCAGGTGACAGCGAGGTGACACCGAGGTGACAGCGAGGTGACACAGGGGGTCAGGGACAGCCAGGTGATGACATCGAGGTGACACAGGGGGGTCGGGGACAGCCAGGTGACACCGAGGTGACACAGGGGGGGTCAGGGACAGCCAGGTGACAGCCAGGTGACACCAGGTGACACCAGGTGTCCCCAGGCATCAACGACCTGATCCACTTTGACTTCCTGGACCCTCCCCCCCACGAGACGCTGGTGCTGGCGCTGGAGCAGCTCTACGCCCTGGGGGCCCTGAACCACCTGGGCGAGCTCACCACGGTACTGGGAGCACTGGGAGGGACTGGGAGGGACTGGGAATGGGGAACAGCCCACCTGGGGGAGCTCACCACGGTACTGGGAGGGACTGGGAGGGACTGGGAGGGACTGGGGGGAACTGGGGGGGACTGGGAATGGGCCCTGAACCACCTGGGCGAGCTCACCACGGTACTGGGAGCACTGGGAGGGACTGGGAGGGACTGGGGGGAATGGGCCCTGAACCACCTGGGCGAGCTCACCACGGTACTGGGAGCACTGGGAGCACTGGGAGGGACTGGGGGGGACTGGGAATGGGCCCTGAACCACCTGGGCGAGCTCACCACGGTACTGGGAGGGACTGGGAGCACTGGGAGGGACTGGGAGGGACTGGGAATGGGGAACAGCCCACCTGGGCGAGCTCACCACGGTACTGGGAGCACTGGGAGCACTGGGAGGGACTGGGAGGGACTGGGAGGGACTGGGAATGGGGAACAGCCCACCTGGGCGGTACTGGGAGGGACTGGGAGCACTGGGAGGCCCCGGGGTGTCCCTGGTGGTCACTGTGTCCCTCTGTCCCTCTGTCCCTGTGTCCCTCTGTCCCTCTGTCCCTGTGTCCCTCTGTCCCTGTGTCCCTCTGTCCCTCTGTCCCTGTGTCCCTGTGTCCCTCTGTCCCTGTGTCCCTGTGTCCCTCTGTCCCTCTGTCCCTGTGTCCCTGGTGGTCACTGTGTCCCTGTGTCCCTGTGTCCCTGTGTCCCTGTGTCCCTCTGTCCCTGTGTCCCTGTGTCCCTGTGTCCCTGTGTCCCTCTGTCCCTGTGTCCCTGTGTCCCTGTGTCCCTGTGTCCCTGTGTCCCTGTGTCCCTCTGTCCCTGTGTCCCTGTGTCCCTGTGTCCCTCTGTCCCTGTGTCCCTGTGTCCCTGTGTCCCTCTGTCCCTCTGTCCCTCTGTCCCTCTGTCCCTGTGTCCCTGGTGG
The DNA here is from genome assembly GCF_027477595.1 of Haemorhous mexicanus. Classification (NCBI taxonomy): domain Eukaryota; kingdom Metazoa; phylum Chordata; class Aves; order Passeriformes; family Fringillidae; genus Haemorhous; species Haemorhous mexicanus. The sequence continues at coordinate 111,370 of NW_026775984.1, read as the reverse complement.
TCCCTCTGTCCCTCTGTCCCTCTGTCCCTGTGTCCCTCTGTCCCTCTGTCCCTGTCCCTGTCCCAGCTGGGCCGGCGCATGGCGGAGCTGCCCGTGGAGCCCATGTTGGCCAAGATGATCCTGGCGAGCGAGCAGTGAGTGACAGACGGGTCCCCAAGTGTCCCCAAGTGTCCCCAAAGTGCCCCCAGTGTCCCCTCTCCCCTGAGTGTCCCCTGAGTGTCCCCTCAGCTTCCCGCCTGTCCCAGGTACCGCTGCACAGAGGTGCTGATGGTGTCCCCAGTGTCCCCTCAGTGTCCCCTCAGTGTCCCCAGTGTCCCCAATGTCTCAGTTATGGCTGCACGGAGGAGGTGCTGACGGTGTCCCCAGTGTCCCCAATGTCCCCTCAGTGTCCCCTCAGTGTCCCCAATGTCCCCTCAGTGTCCCCCTGTCCCCGATCAGGTACGGCTGCACGGAGGAGGTGCAGACGGTGTCCCCAATGTCCCCTCAGTGTCCCCCCGTCCCCAATGTCCCCTTGTCCCAGGTACGGCTGCACGGAGGAGGTGCAGACGGTGTCCCCAATGTCCCCAGTGTCCCCTGAGTGTCCCTCTGTCCCCGATCAGGTACGGCTGCACGGAGGAGGTGCTGACGGTGGCCGCCATGTCCCCAATGTCCCCTCAGTGTCCCCAATGTCCCCTTGTCCCAGGTATGGCTGCACGGAGGAGGTGCTGACGGTGGCCGCCATGTCCCCAATGTCCCCTCAATGTCCCCTGAGTGTCCCCCCTGTCCCCGATCAGGTACGGCTGCACGGAGGAGGTGCTGACGGTGTCCCCAATGTCCTCAGTGTCCCCAATGTCCCCTGAGTGTCCCCAATGTCCCCAATCAGGTACGGCTGCACAGAGGAGGTGCTGACGGTGGCCGCCATGTCCCCAATGTCCCCTGAGTGTCCCCAATGTCCCCAATGTCCCCAATGTCCCCTTAGTGTCCCCCCTGTCCCCGATCAGTTATGGCTGCACGGAGGAGGTGCAGACGGTGTCCCCAATGTCCCCAATGTCCCCTCAGTGTCCCCCCTTGTCCCAGGTACGGCTGCACGGAGGAGGTGCAGACGGTGGCCGCCATGTCCCCAATGTCCCCAATGTCCCCTGAGTGTCCCCAATGTCCCCAATCAGGTACGGCTGCACGGAGGAGGTGCTGACGGTGTCCCCAATGTCCCCAATGTCCCCAGTGTCCCCTGAGTGTCCCCAATGTCCCCAATCAGGTACGGCTGTACCGAGGAGGTGCTGACGGTGGCCGCCATGCTCTCGGTGAACAACGCCGTGTTCTACCGGCCCAAGGACAAGGTGCTGCACGCCGACAGCGCCCGCGTGGCCTTCAGCGTGCCCGGGGGCGACCACCTGGTGCTGCTCAACGTCTACAACCAGGTACGGGGACACCCAGACACCCAGGGGACACCCAGGGGACACCCAGGGGACAGCAGGGACACTCAGGGGACAGCGGGGACACCCAGGGGACAGCAGGGACAGTGGGGACAGCAGGGACATGGGGACACTCAGGGGACAGCGGGGACAGCAGGGACAGTGGGGACAGCAGGGACAGTGGGGACACTCAGGGGACAGCAGGGACAGTGGGGACAGCAGGGACAGCAGGGACAGCAGGGACACGGGGACACCCAGGGGACAGCAGGGACACGGGGACACCCAGGGGACAGCGGGGACACTCAGGGGACAGCAGGGACAGTGGGGACAGCAGGGACACGGGGACACTCAGGGGACAGCGGGGACAGTGGGGACAGCAGGGACAGTGGGGACACTCAGGGGACAGCGGGGACAGCAGGGACACGGGGACACTCAGGGGACAGCAGGGACAGCTGACATTGGAGAGAGCGGGGACGTTGAGGACTGTGGGGATACTGGGGACATTGGGGGGTTGGGGACAGCAGGGACATCAGGGACATCGGGGGGTTTGGGACATTGGGGACAATGGGGACATCATGGGGCTGGGGACACGTCCAGCAGCAGCGCTGACCTTTGTGTCCCTTTTTGTGTCCTTGTCTTGCTGTCCTCATCCCTCCCATGCCAACGTCACCGTGTGCCTCTGCCTGGGTGTCCCCCATGTCCCTGTTGTCCCTGCTACCCCCTGTGTGTCCCCCTGCTGTCCCCGGGGTGTCCTCCATGTCCCCTGCTGTCACCCACTGTCCCTGCTATCCCTGCTGTCCCCCATGTCCCCTGCTATCCCTGCTGTCCTCTGCTGTCCCCTGGGTGTCCTCCATGTCCCCTGCTGTCACCCACTGTCCCTGCTATCCCTGCTGTCCCCTGCTATCCCCTACTGTCCCCTGCTATCCCCCGCTGTCCCCCTTTGTCCCTGCTGTCCCTGCTATCCCCTGCTATCCCCTACTGTCCCCTGTGTCCCCCGCTGTCCCCCGCTGTCCCTGCTATCCCTCTGCTATCCCTCTGCTGTCCCCTGTGTCCCCCGCTGTCCCCTGTGTCCCCCTGCTGTCCCCTGCTATCCCCTACTGTCCCCTGTGTCCCCCACTGTCCCCTGTGTCCCCCCCTGTCCCCTGTGTCCCCCTCCTATCCCCCGCTGTCCCTGCTATCCCTCTGCTGTCCCCTGTGTCCCCCCACTGTCCCTGCTGTCCCCGCTGTCCCCTGTGTCCCCCGCTGTCCCCTGTGTCCCCCCGCTGTCCCTGCTGTCCCTGCTGTCCCCTGCTGTCCCCCGTGTCCCCCCGTGTCCCCGTGTCCCCGTGCAGTGGGTGGCCAGCGGGCACTCCCTGCAGTGGTGCTACGAGCACTTTGTGCAGGCGCGCTCCCTGCGCCGGGCCCGCGACGTGCGGGAGCAGCTGCAGGGGCTGATGGAGCGCGTGGAGATCGCCCCGTCCTCCTGCGGGGGCAACCTGGACCTGGTCCGCAAGGTGAGCCCCAGAATGTCCCCAAAATGTCCCCAAATAGCCTCCAAAATATCCATAAAATATCCATAAAATACCCATAAAATACCCCCCGATCACACCTGGGCCCCGTCCTCCTGCGGGGGCAACCTGGACCTGGTCCGCAAGGTGAGCCCCAGAATGTCCCCAAAATGTCCATAAAATATCCCAAAATATCCATAAAATATCCCCGAATATCCCCCAAAATATCCATAAAATATCCCCTGATCACACCTGGGCCCCGTCCTCCTGCGGGGGCAACCTGGACCTGGTCTGCAAGGTGAGCCCCAAAATACCCCCAAAATACCCAAAAATATCCCCCAAAATATCCCCCAAAATATCCATAAAATATCCATAAAATATCCCCTGATCACACCTGGACCTGGTCCGCAAGGTGAGCCCCAGAATGTCCCCAAAATATCCATAAAATATCCCAAAATATCCCCCGATCACACCTGGGCCCCGTCCTCCTGCAGGGGCAACCTGGACCTGGTCCGCAAGGTGAGCCCCAAAATACCCCCAAAATATCCCCAAATATCCCCCAAAATATCCCAAAATATCCATAAAATATTCCCTGATCACACCTGGGCCCCGTCCTCCTGCGGGGGCAACCTGGACCTGGTCCGCAAGGTGAGCCCCAAAATACCCCCAAAATACCCAAAATATCCCCCAAAATATCCCAAAATATCCATAAAATATCCCCTGATCACACCTGGACCTGGTCCGCAAGGTGAGCCCCAGAATGTCCCCAAATTACACCAAAAATATCCCAAAATATCCCACAAAATATCCATAAAATATCCCACAAAATACCCCCCAAAATATCCACCAATCCCAGTCCCTCCCAGTCCCTCCCAGTCCCTCCCAGTAACAGTGTCCCCTCTGTGTCCCCCAGGCCATCACGGCCGGGTTCTTTTACCACACGGCGCGCCTGGCGCGGGGCGGGCACCGATGATCCCAGTGCCCTCCCAGTGTATCCCAGTGCCATCCCAGTGCCCTCCCAGTGCCCTCCCAGTCCCTCCCAGTAACAGTGTCCCCTCTGTGTGTCCCCAGGCCATCACGGCCGGGTTCTTTTACCACACGGCGCGCCTGGCGCGGGGCGGGTATCGATGATCCCAGTGCCATCCCAGTGTATCCCAGTGCCCTCCCAGTGCCATCCCAGTCCCTCCCAGTGCCCTCCCAGTCCCTCCCAGTAACAGTGTCCCCTCTGTGTCCCCCCCAGGCCATCACGGCCGGGTTCTTTTACCACACGGCGCGCCTGGCGCGGGGCGGGTACCGATGATCCCAGTGCCATCCCAGTGTATCCCAGTCCCTCCCAGTGCCCTCCCAGTGCCATCCCAGTCCCTCCCAGTAACAGTGTCCCCTCTGTGTGTCCCCCAGGCCATCACAGCCGGGTTCTTTTACCACACGGCGCGCCTGGCGCGGGGCGGGTACCGATGATCCCAGTGCCCTCCCAGTGTATCCCAGTGCCCTCCCAGTGCCCTCCCAGTGCCCTCCCAGTCCCTCCCAGTAACAGTGTCCCCTCTGTGTCCCCCCCAGGCCATCACGGCCGGGTTCTTTTACCACACGGCGCGCCTGGCGCGGGGCGGGTACTGATGATCCCAGTGCCATCCCAGTGTATCCCAGTGCCCTCCCAGTGCCCTCCCAGTGCCCTCCCAGTGCCATCCCAGTAACAGTGTCCCCTCTGTGTCCCCCCCAGGCCATCACGGCCGGGTTCTTTTACCACACGGCGCGCCTGGCGCGGGGCGGGTATCGATGATCCCAGTGCCATCCCAGTGTATCCCAGTGCCCTCCCAGTGCCATCCCAGTCCCTCCCAGTGCCCTCCCAGTCCCTCCCAGTAACAGTGTCCCCTCTGTGTCCCCCCCAGGCCATCACGGCCGGGTTCTTTTACCACACGGCGCGCCTGGCGCGGGGCGGGTACCGATGATCCCAGTGCCATCCCAGTGTATCCCAGTGCCCTCCCAGTGCCATCCCAGTAACAGTGTCCCCTCTGTGTCCCCCCCAGGCCATCACGGCCGGGTTCTTTTACCACACGGCGCGCCTGGCGCGGGGCGGGTATCGATGATCCCAGTGCCATCCCAGTGTATCCCAGTGCCCTCCCAGTGCCATCCCAGTCCCTCCCAGTGCCCTCCCAGTCCCTCCCAGTAACAGTGTCCCCTCTGTGTCCCCCCCAGGCCATCACGGCCGGGTTCTTTTACCACACGGCGCGCCTGGCGCGGGGCGGGTACCGATGATCCCAGTGCCATCCCAGTGTATCCCAGTGCCATCCCAGTCCCTCCCAGTCCCTCCCAGTCCCTCCCAGTAACAGTGTCCCCTCTGTGTCCCCCCCAGGCCATCACGGCCGGGTTCTTTTACCACACGGCGCGCCTGGCGCGGGGCGGGTACCGATCCCAGTGCCATCCCAGTGTATCCCAGTCCCTCCCAGTCCCTCCCAGTGCCCTCCCAGTGCCATCCCAGTCCCTCCCAGTAACAGTGTCCCCTCTGTGTCCCCCCCAGGCCATCACGGCCGGGTTCTTTTACCACACGGCGCGCCTGGCGCGGGGCGGGTACCGATCCCAGTGCCATCCCAGTGTATCCCAGTGCCCTCCCAGTGCCATCCCAGTCCCTCCCAGTGCCATCCCAGTCCCTCCCAGTAACAGTGTCCCCTCTGTGTCCCCCCCAGGCCATCACGGCCGGGTTCTTTTACCACACGGCGCGCCTGGCGCGGGGCGGGTACCGATCCCAGTGCCATCCCAGTGCCATCCCAGTGCCCTCCCAGTCCATCCCAGTCCCTCCCAGTGCCATCCCAGTCCCTCCCAGTAACAGTGTCCCCTCTGTGTCCCCCCCAGGCCATCACGGCCGGGTTCTTTTACCACACGGCGCGCCTGGCGCGGGGCGGGCACCGATGATCCCAGTGCCATCCCAGTGTATCCCAGTGCCATCCCAGTCCCTCCCAGTGCCCTCCCAGTCCCTCCCAGTAACAGTGTCCCCTCTGTGTGTCCCCAGGCCATCACGGCCGGGTTCTTTTACCACACGGCGTGCCTGGCGCGGGGCGGGTACCGATGATCCTAGTGCCATCCCAGTGTATCCCAGTGCCCTCCCAGTGCCATCCCAGTCCCTCCCAGTGCCCTCCCAGTCCCTCCCAGTAACAGTGTCCCCTCTGTGTCCCCCCCAGGCCATCACGGCCGGGTTCTTTTACCACACGGCGCGCCTGGCGCGGGGCGGGTACCGATGATCCCAGTGCCCTCCCAGTGTATCCCAGTGCCCTCCCAGTGCCCTCCCAGTGCCCTCCCAGTCCCTCCCAGTAACAGTGTCCCCTCTGTGTCCCCCCCAGGCCATCACGGCCGGGTTCTTTTACCACACGGCGCGCCTGGCGCGGGGCGGGTACTGATGATCCCAGTGCCATCCCAGTGTATCCCAGTGCCCTCCCAGTGCCCTCCCAGTGCCCTCCCAGTGCCATCCCAGTAACAGTGTCCCCTCTGTGTCCCCCCCAGGCCATCACGGCCGGGTTCTTTTACCACACGGCGCGCCTGGCGCGGGGCGGGTATCGATGATCCCAGTGCCATCCCAGTGTATCCCAGTGCCCTCCCAGTGCCATCCCAGTCCCTCCCAGTGCCCTCCCAGTCCCTCCCAGTAACAGTGTCCCCTCTGTGTCCCCCCCAGGCCATCACGGCCGGGTTCTTTTACCACACGGCGCGCCTGGCGCGGGGCGGGTACCGATGATCCCAGTGCCATCCCAGTGTATCCCAGTGCCATCCCAGTCCCTCCCAGTCCCTCCCAGTCCCTCCCAGTAACAGTGTCCCCTCTGTGTCCCCCCCAGGCCATCACGGCCGGGTTCTTTTACCACACGGCGCGCCTGGCGCGGGGCGGGTACCGATCCCAGTGCCATCCCAGTGTATCCCAGTCCCTCCCAGTCCCTCCCAGTGCCCTCCCAGTGCCATCCCAGTCCCTCCCAGTAACAGTGTCCCCTCTGTGTCCCCCCCAGGCCATCACGGCCGGGTTCTTTTACCACACGGCGCGCCTGGCGCGGGGCGGGTACCGATCCCAGTGCCATCCCAGTGCCCTCCCAGTCCATCCCAGTCCCTCCCAGTGCCATCCCAGTCCCTCCCAGTAACAGTGTCCCCTCTGTGTCCCCCCCAGGCCATCACGGCCGGGTTCTTTTACCACACGGCGCGCCTGGCGCGGGGCGGGCACCGATGATCCCAGTGCCATCCCAGTGTATCCCAGTGCCATCCCAGTCCCTCCCAGTGCCCTCCCAGTCCCTCCCAGTAACAGTGTCCCCTCTGTGTGTCCCCAGGCCATCACGGCCGGGTTCTTTTACCACACGGCGTGCCTGGCGCGGGGCGGGTACCGATGATCCTAGTGCCATCCCAGTGTATCCCAGTGCCATCCCAGTGCCCTCCCAGTCCCTCCCAGTGCCCTCCCAGTCCCTCCCAGTAACAGTGTCCCCTCTGTGTCCCCCCCAGGCCATCACGGCTGGGTTCTTTTACCACACGGCGCGCCTGGCGCGGGGCGGGTACCGATGATCCCAGTCCCTCCCAGTGTATCCCAGTGCCCTCCCAGTGTATCCCAGTCCCTCCCAGTGCCATCCCAGTGCCCTCCCAGTCCCTCCCAGTAACAGTGTCCCCTCTGTGTCCCCCCCAGGCCATCACGGCCGGGTTCTTTTACCACACGGCGCGCCTGGCGCGGGGCGGGTACCGATGATCCCAGTGCCATCCCAGTGTATCCCAGTGCCATCCCAGTCCCTCCCAGTGTATCCCAGTCCCTCCCAGTCCCTCCCAGTAACAGTGTCCCCTCTGTGTCCCCCAGGCCATCACGGCCGGGTTCTTTTACCACACGGCGCGCCTGGCGCGGGGCGGGTACCGATGATCCCAGTGCCCTCCCAGTGTATCCCAGTGCCATCCCAGTGCCATCCAAGTCCCTCCCAGTGTATCCCAGTGCCATCCCAGTAACAGTGTCCCCTCTGTGTGTCCCCAGGCCATCACGGCCGGGTTCTTTTACCACACGGCGCGCCTGGCGCGGGGCGGGTACCGATGATCCCAGTGCCATCCCAGTGTATCCCAGTCCCTCCCAGTGCCCTCCCAGTGCCATCCCAGTGCCATCCCAGTCCCTCCCAGTAACAGTGTCCCCTCTGTCCCCCCCAGGCCATCACGGCCGGGTTCTTTTACCACACGGCGCGCCTGGCGCGGGGCGGGTACCGCACGGTGAAGCACCAGCAGCCCGTGTTCATCCACCCCAACAGCGCCCTGTTCGCCCTGCAGCCCCGCTGGGTGCTCTACCACGAGCTGGTGTGCACCTCCAAGGAGTTCATGAGACAGGTGGGGACATGGGGACACCTTGGGGACACCTTGGGGACACCCTGGGGACACAGGGACACAGGGCAGGGGCAGGGGGACACAGGGCAGTGCGGGTACAGGGACACACAGGACACGCTGGGCGCTCTACCACGAGCTGGTGTGCACCTCCAAGGAGTTCATGAGACAGGTGGGGACACCTTGGGGACACCCTGGGGACATGGGGACACAGGGCAGTGTGGGTATGGGGACACACAGGACACGCTGGGCGCTCTACCACGAGCTGGTGTGCACCTCCAAGGAGTTCATGAGACAGGTGGGGACATGGGGACACCTTGGGGACACCTTGGGGACATGGGGACACCTTGGGGACACCTTGGGGACAGCTGGGGACACCCTGGGGACATGGGGACACAGGGCAGCGCGGGTACGGGGACACGCTGGGCGCTCTACCACGAGCTGGTGTGCACCTCCAAGGAGTTCATGAGACAGGTGGGGACACCTTGGGGACACCTTGGGGACATGGGGACACCCTGGGGACAGCCTGGGGACATGGGGACACAGGGCAGTGTGGGTACAGGGACACACAGGACACGCTGGGCGCTCTACCACGAGCTGGTGTGCACCTCCAAGGAGTTCATGAGACAGGTGGGGACATGGGGACACCTTGGGGACACCCTGGGACACCTTGCGGACACCCTGGGGACATGGGGACACCCTGGGGACACCTTGGGGACAGCTGGGGACACCTTGGGGACATGGGGAGACCCTGGGGACACCCTGGGGACACCTTGGGGACATGGCAGGGACAGGGGGACACAGGGCAGGGACATGGAGTGGGTATGGGGACACAAGGGACACAGCTCCAAGGTGACAACTCAGTGATCCCAAGCCATCGTCTCTGTCCCCGTGTGTCCGTGGCTGTCCCTTGGGGTGTGACAGGTGTGACAGGTGTGTGACAGGTGTGTGACAGGTGACAGGTGTGTGACAGGTGTGTGACAGGTGTGTGACAGGTGTGTCCCAGGTGTGACAGGTGTGTCCCAGGTGTGTGACAGGTGTGTCCCAGGTGTGTCCCAGGTGTGACAGGTGTGTCCCAGGTGTGACAGGTGTGTGACAGGTGTGTCCCTCGTCCCCAGGTGATCGAGATTGACAGCGCCTGGCTGCTGGAGGTGGCCCGGGCTGTCCCTAGGGGCGTCCCAGGGGTGACAGGTGTGTCCCAGGTGTGACAGGTGTGTCCCAGGTGTGTGACAGGTGTGTCCCAGGTGTGTGACAGGTGTGTCCCTCGTCCCCAGGTGATCGAGATCGACAGCGCCTGGCTGCTGGAGGTGGCCCGGGCTGTCCCTAGGGGTGTCCCAGGTGTGTGACAGGTGTGTCCCAGGTGTGACAGGTGTGTCCCAGGTGTGTGACAGGTGTGTCCCAGGTGTGTGACAGGTGTGTGACAGGTGTGTCCCTCGTCCCCAGGTGATCGAGACTGACAGCGCCTGGCTGCTGGAGGTGGCCCGGGCTGTCCCTAGGGGTGTCCCAGGGGTGACAGGTGTGTCCCAGGTGTGTGACAGGTGTGACAGGTGTGTCCCAGGTGTGACAGGTGTGTCCCAGGTGTGACAGGTGTGTCCCTCGTCCCCAGGTGATCGAGATCGACAGCGCCTGGCTGCTGGAGGTGGCCCAGGCTGTCCTTAGGGGTGTCCCCAGGGGTGACAGGTGTGTCCCAGGTGTGTCCCAGGTGTGTGACAGGCGTGTCCCTTGTCCCCAGGTGATCGAGATCGACAGCGCCTGGCTGCTGGAGGTGGCCCGGGCTGTCCCTAGGGGTGTCCCCAGGTGTGACAGGTGTGTCCCAGGTGTGTCCCAGGTGTGACAGGTGTGTCCCTCGTCCCCAGGTGATCGAGATCGACAGCGCCTGGCTGCTGGAGGTGGCCCGGGCTGTCCCTAGGGGTGTCCCCAGGGGTGACAGGTGTGACAGGTGTGTGACAGGTGTGTGACAGGTGTGTCCCTTGTCCCCAGGTGATCGAGATCGACAGCGCCTGGCTGCTGGAGGTGGCCCCCCACTACTACCAGGCCAAGGAGCTCGAGGACGGCAGCGGCCGCAAGATGCCCAAAAAAGCCGGAAAATCGCGGGAGGAGCTGGGCTGAGCCCGGGGACACCTGGGGACACCTGGGGACACCTGGGGACACCCCAATACAGCCCCGGGGCAGAGCCCCGCCCTTGGGGACGCCGCTGTCCCCGTGTCACCGCCGGCTCCTTTATTCTGCACGTTAATTTAAGGGGAGGGGGAGGGGACAGGTGACCAAGGGGACAGGTGACCGAGGGGGGAGGGGCGCTCAGGTGTCCCCTCCTCGGTGGCTTCAGGGCCGGGCCAGCGCCACCGCCAGCGCCGCGGCCACCAGCAGCTTCTTGGGCTCGGGGACGGCCGTGGGGGCTGGCATCAGCTGGGGGGGGGACACGGGGTCAGGGGACACCGGGGGTGTCCCCAAGGTGTCCCCAAGGTGTCCCCAAGGTGCTCGGACTCACCTTGTCCACGCGGTGGCAGCGGATGAGCCCCTGGGAGTTGAGGAAGAAGGTGGAGAAGGCGTCGTAGGACCTGGGGGGACACGGGGGGGGACACGGGGACATCGGGGACCTGGGGGTGGCACCGACCCCGCCCAGGGGGGACAGCGGTGGCACACGGGTGGCACAGGGGTGACACAGGTGTTTGGGGTGACACAGGGGTGACACAGTGACACAGGGGGATGGCACAGGTGTGTCCCAGGTGTGTCCCTACCTGAGCAGGGTGCGTTTGTCCCGCCGGTACCAGCGCAGCAGCAGCAGGTGCAGGGGCAGTGACACGGGGGTGACACAGGGATGGCAGGGGGTGGCACAGGGGTGACACAGTGACACGGGGGGATGGCACAGGTGTGCCCTCACCTGAGCAAGGTGCGTTTGTCCCGCCGGTACCAGCGCAGCAGCAGCAGGTGCAGGGGCAGTGACACGGGGGTGACACGGGGGTGACACAGTGACACAGGGGTGACACAGGGATGGCAGGGGGTGGCACAGGGGTGACACAGTGACATGGGGGGATGGCACAGGTGTGTCCCTACCTGAGCAGGGTGCGTTTGTCCCGCCGGTACCAGCGCAGCAGCAGCAGGTGCAGGGGCAGTGACACCGGGGGTGACACAGGGGTGACACAGGGGTGGCACAGGGATGGCAGGGGGTGGCACAGGGGGTGACACAGTGACACAGGGGGTGTCCCAGGTGTGTCCCTACCTGAGCAGGGTGCGTTTGTCCCGCCGGTACCAGCGCAGCAGCAGCAGGTGCAGGGGCAGTGACACAGGGGGTGACACAGGGGTGACACAGGGGTGACACAGTGACACAGGGGGTGTCCCAGGTGTGTCCCTACCTGAGCAGGGTGCGTTTGTCCCGCCGGTACCAGCGCAGCAGCAGCAGGTGCAGGGGCAGTGACACGGGGGGTGGTACAGGGGTGACACAGTGACACAGGGGTGACACAGGGTGTGTCCCAGGTGTGTCCCTACCTGAGCAGGGTGCGTTTGTCCCGCCGGTACCAGCGCAGCAGCAGCAGGTGCAGGGGCAGCCCCGTCAGGCGCCACCGCGCCCGCACGCTCCAGTCCTCGGGGTGCCGCGTCAGCGCCAGCACCTCCAGCCTGAGGCTGGCAAAGTAACCCCAGGCCAGGGCCCGGCACAGCGCCACGGCCACGGCGTACATGGCCCGGCCCCTGGGGACACGGGGACAGCAGGGTCAGTGTCACTGTCACCTCCCTGTGACACCCTGACACTGCCCTGTGACACCCCGACACTGCCACTGTCACCCACTGTCACTGCCCGGCACAGCGCCACGGCCACGGCGTACATGGCCCGGCCCCTGGGGACACAGACAGTGTCACTGTCACCCACTGTCACCTCCCTGTGACACCCTGTCACCTCCCTGTGACACCCCGACACTGCCACTGTCACCCACTGACACTGCCCGACACAGCGCCACGGCCACGGCGTACATGGCCCGGCCCCTGGGGACACAGAGAGTGTCACTGTCACCCACTGTCACCTCCCTGTGACACCCTGACACTGCCACTGTCACTCACTGCCACCCACTGTCACTGTCCTGTCCATGTCACCCACCGTGTGTGCAGGTGCAGCAGGTGGTTCTGACCCCCCCAGTGTCCCCAATGTCCCCGGTGTCACCCACCGTGTGTGCAGGTGCAGCAGGTGGTTCTGACCCCCCCAGTGTCCCCAATGTCCCCAGTGTCACCCACCGTGTGTGCAGGTGCAGCAGGTGGTTCTGACCCCCGCAATGTCCCCAATGTCCCCAATGTCCCCAGTGTCACCCACCGTGTGTGCAGGTGCAGCAGGTGGTTCTGACCCCCCCGGTGTCCCCAGTGTCCCCAATGTCCCCGGTGTCACCCACCGTGTGTGCAGGTGCAGCAGGTGGTTCTGACCCCCCCAGTGTCCCCAGTGTCCCCAATGTCCCCAGTGTCACCCACCGTGTGTGCAGGTGCAGCAGGTGGTTCTGACCCCCCCCCCGGTGTCCCCAGTGTCCCCAATGTCCCCGGTGTCACCCACCGTGTGTGCAGGTGCAGCAGGTGGTTCTGATCCCCCCAGTGTCCCCAATGTCCCCAGTGTCACCCACCGTGTGTGCAGGTGCAGCAGGTGGTTCTGACCCCCCCAGTGTCCCCAGTGTCCCCCTGGTGTCCCCCCAGTGTCACCCACCGTGTGTGCAGGTGCAGGTGCTGGCACTGGAACTCCACGTCGGGGGCGTACAGGGCGTAGTCCGGGATCTTCAGGAAGAAATTGGGGAGCTGGGGGGGGACAGGGGGGTCACCGGGCTGCTGTCACCTCCCCCTGCTGCTGTCACCTCCCCCCGGCTGCTGTCACCTCCCCCTGCTGCTGTCACCTCCCCCTGGCTGCTGTCACCTCCCCCTAGTGCTGTCACCTCCCCCTGGCTGCTGTCACCTCCCCCCCATGGCTGCTGTCACCTCCCCCCCCGGCTGCTGTCACCTCCCCCTGCTGCTGTCACCTCCCCCGGCTGCTGTCACCTCCCCAGTTCTGTCCCACCCCCTTTTCCCATCAATCCCCCACAATTCTGTCGCCCCCTCCCCACTTTGTCCCCCCCTCCCCATGCTGTCCCCCCCCTCCCCACTCTGTCACCCCCTCCCAATTCTGTCCCCCCTCCCCATTCTGTCCCCCCCTCCCCATTCCGTCACCCCCTCCCCATTCTGTCCCCCCTCCCCATTCTGTCCCCCCCTCCCCATTCTGTCACCCCCTCCCCACTCTGTCACCCCCCTCCCCATTCTGTCCCCCCTCCCCATTCTGTCCCCCCTCCCCATGCTGTCCCCCCTCCCCATTTCATCCCCCCTCCCCATTCTGTCCCCCCTCCCCATTCTGTCCCCCCTCCCCATCCTGTCACCCCCTCCTTGTCACCCCCCCCATTCTGTCACCCCCCTCCCCATTCTGTCCCCCCTCCCCATTCTGTCCCCCCCTCCCCATTCTGTCCCCCCCCTCCCCATGCTGTCCCCCCTCCCCATTCTGTCCCCCCTCCCCATTCTGTCACCCCCCTCCCCACTCTGTCACCCCCTCCCCACTTTGTCCCCCCTCCCCACTTTGTCCCCCCCCTCCCCATCCTGTCCCCCCCTCCCCATTCTGTCCCCCACTCCTTGTCACCCCCCTCCCCATTCTGTCACCCCCTCCCCATTCTGTCCCCCCCTCCTTGTCACCCCCTCCCCATTCTGTCACCCCCTCCCCATTCTGTCACCCCCTCCCCATTCTGTCCCCCCCTGCCCCTCCTTGTCACCCCCTCTCCTCTTTGTCCCCCCTCCCCACTCTGTCCCCCCCCTCCCCATTCTGTCACCCCCTCCCCATTTCATCCCCCTCCCCACTCTGTCCCCCCCTCCCCACTCTGTCCCCCCCCTCCCCATTTCATCCCCCTCCCCACTCTGTCCCCCCTCCCCATTCTGTCCCCCCTCCCCATTTCATCCCCCTCCCCACTCTGTCCCCCCCTCCCCTCTTTGTCACCCCCTCCCCATCCTGTCCCCCCCCTCCCCATTCTGTCCCCCCCTCCCCATTCTGTCACCCCTTCCCCATCCTGTCCCCCCACTCCCCATTCTGTCCCCCCTCCCCGCTGTCCCCAGGTGTCACCTCGTGCCGCAGCCTCTCGTGCATGCTGGCCAGGTGCTCCTCCATGGAGGGTGGGGGGCTCTGGGGGCTCCCCCCGCGCCCCTTTGGGGGGGGGTTCCCCGGGGCGGGGGTCCCCGGGGGGGGTCCCAGCAGCAGCCGCCCCCCGAGGGGGGGGTCCCGCACGGCGATGTCGTCCTCGCGCCGCCCGTCCACCGTGGTCACCGGACCCCCGAGCCCCTCCAGCCCCCGGGGGGGGGGTCCCGGGGGTCCCGGGGGGCCGGGGGGGGCAGCGCGGGGGGGGCAGCAGGGCCAGGGCCGGGCCCGGCACCAGGGGGGGCTCCAGGTCCTGGAAATGGGGGGGGAAAAAGGGGAATTTGGGATCAGAGTTTGGGGAGGGGGCTGGGGGAGTGAGGGACCCCCTGGGATGGGGGGGAAAAGGGGAATTTGGGGGGGAAAAAGGGGAATTTGGGATCAGAGTTTGGGGAGGGGGCTGGGGGAGTGAAGGACCCCCTGGGATGGGGGGAAAAAAAGGGGAATTTGGGGAGAAAAAGGGGAATTTGGGGGGGAAAAGGGGAATTTGGGATTGGGGGGCTGGGGGAGTGAGGGACCCCCTGGGATGGGGGGGAAAAGGGGAATTTGGGGGGGAAAAAGGGGAATTTGGGATCAGAGTTTGGGGAGGGGGCTGGGGGAGTGAGGGACCCCCTGGGATGGGGGGGGGGGGGGAAAGGGGAATTTGGGGAGAAAAAGGGGAATTTGGGATTGGGGGGCTGGGGGAGTGAGGGATCCCCTGGGATGGGGGGAAAAAAGGAAAATTTGGGGGGAAAAACGGGAATTTGGGGATGAAAAAACAGGGAATTTGGGGGGGGAAAGGGGAGTTTGGGGGAAAAAAGGGAATTTGGGATCAGAGTTTGGGGAGGGGGCTGGGGAAGTGAGGGACCCCCTGGGGTGGGGGGGAAAAAAGGGGAATTTGGGGCTGGGGGAGTGAGGGAGTGCCCGGGGGTGGGGTTGGGTCATTCAAGGGGGGTTTGCCCTATGGAAAAAGGGATTTTTCCCCATACTGGGGAGATTTACCCCATTCTGGGGGGGATTTGCCCCATTTTAGGTGGATTTGCCACGTGGGAAATGGGGATTTTCCCGATTTTCGGGGGATTTGCCCCATTTGGTTCCCCCCAGGACCCCCCGGGCTCCGCCCCCAGTAGAAACCCCGCCCTCAATTTGCATAACCACGCCCCGCTAGCGGCAAAAGCGAAACTATTTAGGGCCGTTAATTAGCATAACCACGCCCCGACAGCGGCAAAGCGAAACTATTTTAGGCTGCTCATTTGCATAACCACGCCTCACCTTATTATTCCACGCACCCTCTATCTGCATGTCCCCGCCCACCAACCGCTCCCTATTTGCATAACCGCTGTTCCCAAACAACCCGCGCCTCAATTTGCATAACCCCGCCCCTCCCCACTACCCACAACCCCTCCCTATTTCCATAACCCCACCCACTCTGCGGCGCTATTTACATAACTCCGCCCCCCGTCTCTCCCCCTCAGCGCTCTCCCCTCACCTGCGGCCGCGCTCGGTAGCGGCGGCGCGGCGGGGCCGGCCCGGGAGGCGCCGCGGCGGCTGCCGGAGCCCAGGCGCGGCCGGGCCGGAGGCGGACGGCGGCGGTGACGGTGGCGGTGACGTGCCGGTACATGGCGGCCGCGGTGTCCCCTCGCTCCTCGCTGTCCCCGCTCGGCGCTGCCGCCGCCGCCTCTTTCCTCCCCTCACGCCGGCCGCTCGCTCTGCGCCTGCGCGGGCCGCGCGCGCGCTTCCCCCCCCCCCACACCTCAGCGCAACGCGCCTGCGCCGAGCGCGGGAAGGTGACCCGGAGCCGGTTGCGCATGCGCGGTGGCACCGCGCCACCCGCGGTTCATTCATGAGGGAGCGAAGGGGCGGAGCAGAGCGGCGCGAGCCAATAGGAAGCGCCGCTCCCACGCTCGGAGGCGTGACTATATCCATATATGGGTAAAGTCGCAGGTAAACCACGCCCACACCCGAAAGAGACGTCAGGAAGGAGCCAAAGTCGCCGATTTTATTGAAATGTCCCCAAAAAACGAGCGGGGGAGGGGGGGGAAGGCACCCCCCGGGGCCGGGCGGGGGGAGGGGCACCCACGGGGCGGGGAGGAGAGGCCCAGTGGGCGGGAACTGGTCCCAGTAGGGCGGGAACCGGTTCCCAGTTGGGTTATGGGGCAGGAATTGGTTCCCAGTAAGATGGAAACTGGTTCCAGTTGGGTTATGGGGTGGGAACTGGTTCCCAGTAAGATGGAAACTGGTTCCCAGTTGGGTTATGGGGTGAGAACTGGTTCCCAGTAGGGCAGGAACTGGTTCCCAGTTGGGTTATGGGGTGAGAACTGGTTCCCAGTAGGGCAGGAACTGGTTCCCAGTTGGGTTATGGGGTGAGAACTGGTTCCCAGTAAGATGGAAACTGGTTCCAGTTGGGTTATGGGGCAGGAACTGGTTCCCAGTAAGATGGAAACTGGTTCCCAGTTGGGCTGTGGGGCAGGAACTGGTTCCCAGTTGGGTTATGGGGTGAGAACTGGTTCCCAGTTGGGTTATGGAGCAGGAACTGGTTCCAGTTGAGTCCATAGGAGGGGGGTCAGTGGCCATGGAGTGGGGGAGGGTCAGTGGCCGGAGGGGGGAGGGGCTGGGGGAGGTCAGCGGCCGACACGCCCCAGGGAGCTGTGGGGGGAGGGGGAAAGACCTCAAACCGAGCCCAAAATCCCAAAAACTGAGCCCAAAATCCCTGAGCCCAAAATCCCTAAGACTGAGCCCAAAATCCCTGAGCCCAAAATCCCCAAAACTGAGCCCAAAATCCCTGAGCCCAAAATCCCCAAAACTGAGCCCAAAATCCCTGAGGTGTTCCCAGGTGCCCCCCAGGTAACCCCAGCTCCCCCCAGGAGCCCCCAGTCCCCCCAGCTCCCCCCAGGTGTTCCCAGGTGCCCCCCAGGTACCCCCAGTCCCCCCAGCTCCCCCCAGGAGGCCCCATGTCCCTCCCCCCAGGTGTTCCCAGGTGCCCCCCAGGTGTTCCCAGGTGCCCCCATGTCCCCCCAGCTGCCCCCCAGGTGTTCCCAGGTACCCCCCATGTCCCCCCAGCTGTCCCCCAGGTGCCCCCATGTCCCCCCAGGTGCCCCCCAGGTGTTCCCAGGTACCCCCCAGCTGCCCCCCAGATCCCCCAGGTGCCCCTCAGGTGCTCCCACCTCCCCCCAGGTGCCCCCCAGGTACCCCCAGGTGCCCCCATGTCCCCCCAGGTGCTCCCACCTCCCCCCAGGTGCCCCCCCAGGTGTTCCCAGGTGCCCTCCAGCTCCCCCCAGCTGTCCCCCAGGTGCCCCCATGTCCCCCCATGTCCCCCCAGCTCCCCCCAGGTGCCCCCCAGGTGCCCCCAGGTATCCCCCAGGTGCCCCCATGTCCCCCCAGCTCCCCCCAGCTCCCCCCAGGTACCCCCATGTCCCCCCAGGAGCCCCCACATCCCCCCAGCTGCCCCCCAGGTGCCCCCCAGCTGCCCCCATGTCCCCCCAGCTCCCCCCAGCTGCCCCCCAGGTGCCCCCCAGGTGCCCCCAGGTGTGCGGTACCTGGCGCGGCGCGGGGGCGGCTCCGGGGGGGTTCCCGGGGGGGTCCCCGGGGGGGTCTCTCGGCGCAGCAGGAAGGGCCGGAGGCTGCCCCGCACCGGCGACCCCCGCGCCAGGTTAAAGGGCCAGGGGGGCTCGGGCTCCTCCCGCAGGACTGGGGGGCGGGGCCGCGTCAGAGGGCGGGGCCACGCGCCATGACCACACCCACCAGCCACACCCACACCCCATTGGTCACGGGCAGGGGGTCAGGGGGCGGGGCCACGCGCCATGACCACACCCACCAGCCACACCCACACCCCATTGGTCACGGGCAGGGGGTCAGGGAGCGGGGCCACATGCAATGACCACACCCACCAGCCACACCCACACCCCATTGGTCACGGGCAGGGGGTCAGGGGGCGGGGCAACATGCAATGACCACACCCACTAGCCACACCCACAGCCCATTGAGCACCCCCATTGGCCACGGGCAGAGGGTCAGGGGGTGAGGCCACACCCAGTGACCACACCCACTGATGACACTCAGCCACACCCACTGACCACACTTAAGGGAGCCACACCCGCTGACCACACCCAGTTAACCACACCCATGCCCCCACCCATTGACCACACCCAATGTAGCCACACCCACTGACCACACCCAGGGCGGCCACACCCACTGATTGCACATACTGACCACACCCAGGGTGGCCACACCCATCAACCACAGCCTTTGACCACGCCCACAGTCACACCCACACATCCATGGCCACACCCATGACCCCGCCCATGACCACGCCCCCGGCCCCGCCCCCGCTCACAGTCGCGCTCGCTCAGCGAGTAGGGTTTGATCGGCTCCTCGGGGCGGGGCCGCGGGAACGGGCGCCGGGCTGGGGCTGGGGGAGGACCCAAAATCACCTCAAATCCACCCAAAAACCACCCCAAAAATCACCTTGAATACACCCAAAACCAACCCCAAAATCACCTTAAATTCACCCAAAAACCACCCCAAAAATCACCTCAAATCCACCCAAAACCAACCCCAAAATCACCTTAAATACAGCCAAAAACAACCCCCAAAATCACCTCAAATCCACCCAAAATTCACCCCAAAAACAACCAAAATTCACCCCAAAAATCACCTTAAATACACCCAAAAACCACCCAAAAATCACCTTAAATACACCCAAAAACCACCCCAAAATCACCTCAAATACAGCAAAAAACCACCCCAAAATCACCTTAAATACACCCAAAAACCACCCCAAAATCACCTCAAATACAGCAAAAAACCACCCCAAAATCACCTCAAATCCACCCAAAAACCACCCCCAAAATCACCTCAAATACACCCAAAAACCACCCCAAAAATCACCTTAAATACACCCAAAATCAACCCCAAAATCACCTCAAATGCACCCAAAAACCACCCCAAAATCACCTCAAATCCACCCAAAAACCACCCCAAAAATCACCTTAAATACACCCAAAACCACCCCCAAAATCACCTCAAATACACCCAAAAACCACCCCAAAAATCACCTCAAATACACCCAAAAACCACCCCAAAATCACCTTAAATCCACCCAAAAACCACCCCAAAGTCACCTCAAATACAGCCAAAAACAACCCCAAAATCACCTCAAATACAGCCAAAAACAACCCCAAAATCACCTCAAATCCCCCCAAAATCCCTTCAAATCCACCCCAAATCCCCCCAAATCCCCCCAAATCCCCCCAAATTCACCCCAAATTTACCCAAATTCCCCCAAATCCACCCAAATTCACCCCAATTTACCCCAAATCCCCCCAAATCCCCCCAGATTTACCCCAAATTTACCCAAATCCCCCCAAATTCACCCCTAATTCACCCAAATCCCCCCAAATTCACCCCAAATTTACCCCAATTTACCCCAAATCCACCCAAATCCCCCCAAATTCACCCCAATTTACCCAATTCACCTCAAATCCTCCCAAATTCACCCAAATTCACCCAAATTTACCCCAATTTACTCCAAATTTACCCAAATCCCCCCAAATCCCCCCAAAATCCACCCAAATCCACCCACATCCACCCAAATTCACCCAAATCCCCCCAAATTCACCCCAAATCCTCCCAAATTTACCCAAATTCACCCCAAATCCCCCCAAATTTACCCCAAATCCCCCCAAATTTACCCAAATCCTCCCAAATCCACCCAAATTTACCCAAAATCCCCCCAAATTTACCAAAATTCACCCCAAATTTACCCAAATCCCCCCAAATTCACCCCAAATTCACCCAAATTTACCAAAATTCACCCAAAATCCCCCCAAATCCTCTCAAAATCCACCCCAAAATCCCCCCAAATTTACCCAAATCCCCCCAAATTCACCTCAAATCCCCCCAAATTCACCCAAATTTACCCAAATCCCCCCAAATTTACCCAAATCCCCCCAAATTTACCCAAAATCCTCCCAAAATCCACCCCAAATTCCCCCAAATTCACCCCAAATCCTCCCAAATTTACCCAAATTCACCCCAAATCCCCCCAAATTCACCTCAAATCCCCCCAAATCCCCCCAAATTCACCCCAAATCCCCCCAAACCCCCCAAATTTACCAAAAATCCCCCCAAATCCCCCCAAATTCACCCCAATTTACCCCAAATTCACCCAAAATCCCCCCAAATTTACCCAGATCCCCCCAAGTCCACCCAAATTCACCTCAAACCCTCCCAAATTCCCCCCAAATCCCCCCAAATTCACCTCAAATCCTCCCAAATTTACCCAAATTTACCCAAATCTCCCCAAATTTACCCAAATCCCCCCAAATTTACCCAAATCCCCCCAAATTCACCCAAATCCCCCCAAATTCACCCAAATCCCCCCAAATCCCCCAAAATCCACCCCAAAATCCCCCCAAATTTACCCAAATCCACCCAAATCCACCCCAAATTCACCCAAAATCCTCCCAAATCCCCTCAAATTCACCCAAATTCACCAAAATCCACCCCAAATCCCCCCAAATTCACCCAAATTTACCCAAATCCCCCCAAAATTCCCCCAAACCCCCCAAATTTACCCAAATTCCCCCAAATCCCCCCAAACCCGCCCGTGGGCAGAGCTGATGGCCCAGCTCACCTGTCCTGGTGGAGAAAAACCCCTCAAAGATGACAAAATTGTTCACCTGGAGAGGGGAAACGAGCAATTCCAGGGAATTACCAAAATTGGATTTCCCTCATTCCCATTTACACTGATATTTAAAAATAAAATAAAGCCAAAAAAAAAAAAAGAAATAAAAAATTAAAAATTAAAAATAAGGGATAAATGAGTATTAAAAAAAAAAGAAATAAAAAATTAAGAATTAAAAATAAGGGATAAATGAGTATAAAAAAATGAAATAAAAAATTAAAAATTAAAAATAAGGGATAAATGAGTATAAAAAATAAAAGAAATAAAAAATTAAAAATTAAAAATAAGGGATAAATGAGTATAAAAAAAAAAGAAATAAAAAATTAAAAATTAAAAATAAGGGATAAATGAGTATAATAAAAAAAAGAAATAAAAAATTAAAAATTAAAAATAAGGGATAAATGAGCATTAAAAAAAAAAGAAATAAAAAATTAGAAATTAAAAATAAGGGATAAATGAGCATTAAAAAAAAAAGAAATAAAAAATTAAGAATTAAAAATAAGGGATAAATGAGCATAAAAAAAAAAAAATAAAAAATTAAGAATTAAAAATAAGGGATAAATGAGTATTAAAAAAAAAGAAATAAAAAATTAAAAATTAAAAACAAGGGATAAATGAGTATAAAAAAAAGAAATAAAAAATTAAAAATTAAAAATAAGGGATAAATGAGTATAAAAAAAAAAAGAAATAAAAAATTAAAAATTAAAAATAAGGGATAAATGAGTATAAAAAAAAAAGAAATAAAAAATTAAAAATTAAAAATTAAAAATAAGGGATAAATGAGCATTAAAAACCCCCCAAAAATGAGAAATATAAATAAAAATAAACACAAGTGAGCAGAAAAAATATTAAATTTAATGATAGGTAATTCTAAAATAAAATAAATAGAAATAAATATAGGTAAATAAATATAATATAATACAAATAAATATGAATTTTTAACCACAAATGTTATAAACAAACACAAAGGATAAATAGAGGGTAAATAAACGTGGAATAGATAAAATACAGATAAAGGTGAAATAAAAGAAATAAGCATAAAATAGAACAATAAATGCAAATAAAAATCTAAATAAAATAAGTGAATAATAAATACATGACCAAATTATGAATAGAAATGAAATTATAAATAGAAATTATTTTATAAATGTAAATGTAATTTAAAATATAAATATAAAACCCAAAAAAATCCCAAAAAAACCCAATGAATCCAAATAAAACCCAAAAAGAACCCCAATAAATCCCAATAAAACCCCAATACACCCCAATAAACTCCAATAAATCTCTATTAAACCCCAATAAATCCCAATAAATCTCCAATAAATCCCCAACAAACCCCAATAAATCCCAATAAAACTCAAAAAAAACCCCAATAAATCCCAATAAATCCCAATAAAACTCCAATAAACCCCAATAAATCTCCATAAATCGCAATAAAACCCCAATAAATCCCAATCAATCCCCATAAAACTCCAATAAATCCAAATAAATCCCAATAAATCCCCAATAAATCCAAATAAATCCCAATAAATCTCTATTAAACCCCAATAAATCCCAATAAAACCCCAATAAATCCCAATAAATCTCTATTAAATCCAAATAAATCCCCAATAAACCCCAATAAACCCCAATAAACCCCAATAAACCCCAATAAATCCTTATCAAACCCCAATAAATCTCTATTAAATCCCAATAAACTCCAATAAATCCCCAATAAACCCCCAATAAACCCCAATAAATCCCAATAAATCCCAATAAACCCCAATAAATCCCAATAAAACCCCAATAAACCCCAATAAAACCCCAATAAACCCCAATAAATCCCCAATAAATCTCTATTAAACCCCAATAAATCCTAATAAACCTCAATAAATCCTAATAAACTTCAATAAATCCCCAATAAATCCCAATAAAACCCCAATAAACCTCTATTAAACCCCAATAAATCCCTATAAAACTCCAATACACCCCAATAATTCTCAATAAACCCCAATAAATCCCCAATAAAACCCCAATAAATCCCAGTAAAACCCCAATAAATCCCAATAAAACCCCAATAAACCCCAATAAACCCCCATAAATACCAATAAATCTCTATCAAACCCCAATAAACCCCAATAAATCTCTATTAAACCCCAATGAACCCCAATAAATCCCTATAAAACCCCAACAAATCTCTATTAAATCCCAATAAATCCCCAATAAATCCCAATAAACCCCAATAAATCCCAATAAACCCCAATTAACCCCAATAAATCTCTATTAAATACCAATAAAACCCCAACAAACGCCAATAAAACCCCAATAAACTCCAATAAAACCCCAATAAACCCCAATAAATCTCTATTAAACCCCAATAAATCCCCAATAAACCCCAATAAATCTCTATTAAACCCCAATAAACCCCAATAAATCCCCAAAAACCCCCCAAAAAGCCCCAATAAATGGAATTTTTTCCATTCCGGCCGCACCTGCGGGATGAGGTCGCAGAGGCCGAAGTGTTTCCTGAGGAAGCCCAGGAGCTTCTCGGAGGGTCTGTCCACGGCCAGCTTGTGGGGCTGCACCCGCTCCCGCTGCCATCCGGGGCGGCAGCCACCCAAAAACCGTCATGTCCACCCCAAAATCCCCATGTCCACCCCAAAATCCCCATTTCCACCCCAAAATCCCCATTTCCACCCCTAAAATCCCCTTTTTCCCCTTTAAAATGTCATTTTACCCTTTAAAATTCTCATTTTCCCCTTAAAAATTCACATTTTCTCCTTTAAAATTCACATTTTCCCCTTATAATTCTCATTTCCCACCTTAAAATTGTCATTTTTCTCCTTTAAAATTCTCATTTCCCACCTTAAAATTGCCATTTTACACCTTAAAATTCTCATTTTCCCTCTTAAAATTGTCATTTTCCCCTTAAAATTGTCATTTTCCCTTAAAATTCTCATTTTCCCTTAAAATTCTCATTTTCCCCTTAAAATTCTCATTTTCCCCCGTAAAATTCTCATTTTCCCCCTTTCAATTCCCATTTCCACCCCTAAAATTCCCATTTGCCTCCAAAAATCCCCATTGCCCCCCTTAAAATTCTCATTTTCTCCCTTAAAATTCTCATTTTCCACCTTAAAATTGTCATTTTCCCCTTAAAATTCACATTTTCCCTCTTAAAATTCTCATTTTCCCCTTAAAATTGTCATTTTCCTCCTTAAAATTCACATTTTCCCCTTAAAATTCTCATTTTCCACCTTAAAATTCTCATTTCCCACCTTAAAATTGCCATTTTACACCTTAAAATTCTCATTTTCCCCTTAAAATGTCATTTTCCTCCTTTAAAATTCACATTTTCCCCTTAGAATTCTCGTTTTCCCTCTTAAAATTCTCATTTTCCCCTTAAAATTCTCATTTTCCCCCTTTCAATTCCCATTTCCACCCCTAAAATTCCCATTTGCCTCCAAAAATCCCCACTGCCCTCTTAAAACTGTCATTTTCCCCTTTAAAATTCTCATTTTCCCCTTAAAATTCTCATTTTCCACCTTAAAATTCTCATTTTCCCTCTTAAAATTCTAATTTTCCCCTTTCAATTCCCATTTCCCCCTAAAATCTCTTTTTTTCCCCCCAAACCCCACATTTTCCCCCCCAAAATCCCATTTTTCCCTCCCAAAATCCCATTTTCCCTCCCCAAAATCCCATTTCCCCCCCCCAAAATCCCATTTTTCCCTCCCAAAATCCCATTATTTCCTCCCCAAAATCCCATTATTTCCCCCCCAATTCCCATTTTTCCCAATTTCCCCGGATTTTCCCCCAGACCTGCAGCATCTCCCGGAAGAGCTCCCGGCCCAGCCCCCGGCGCTGCTGCGACTCGTGGATGTAAAAATCCAACACACAGAGAGGCTCCACCTCCACGTGGGACCCGTCCCGCTCCTGGGACCCCGAAAAATCCAAATTCCAGCCCAAAAAATCCAAATCCCAAAAATCCACCCCAAAATCCCAAAATTCTACCCAAAATCCCCAAAATTCCACCCAAAATCCCCAAATTCCA
Source organism: Haemorhous mexicanus (assembly GCF_027477595.1). NCBI lineage: Eukaryota > Metazoa > Chordata > Aves > Passeriformes > Fringillidae > Haemorhous > Haemorhous mexicanus. The sequence continues at coordinate 86,319 of NW_026775984.1, read as the reverse complement.
GCCCAAATCCAGCACCCAGAGAGGCTCCACCTCCACGTGGGACCCGTCCCGCTCCTGGGACCCCGAAAAATCCAAATTCCAGCCCAAAAAATCCAAATCCCAAAAAATTCCAGCCCAAAATCCCCAAATTCCAGCCCAAAATCCCCAAATTCCAGCCCAAATCCAACACCCAGAGAGGCTCCACCTCCACATGGGACCCATCCCGCTCCTGGGACCCCAAAAAATCCAAATTCCAGCCCAAAAAATCCAAATTCCAGCCCAAAAAATCCAAATCCCAAAAAATTCCAGCCCAAAATCCCCAAATTCCAGCCCAAAATCCCCAAATTCCAGCCCAAATCCAACACACAGAGAGGCTCCACCTCCACGTGGGACCCGTCCCACTCCTGGGACCCCGAAAAATCCAAATTCCAGCCCAAAATCCAAATCCCAAAAAATTCCACCCCAAAATCCCCAAATTCTACTCAAAAATCCCCAAATTCCACCCAAAATTCCACCCAAAATCCCCAAATTCCGGCCCAAATCCAGCACACAGAGAGGCTCCACCTCCACCTGGGACCCGTCCCGCTCCTGGGACCCCGAAAAATCCAAATTCCAGCCCAAAAAATCCCAAAACCCCAAAAATCCCAAAAAATCCCAGCCCGAAATCCCCAAAATCCCACCCAAAATCCCCAAATTCCACCCCAAAAATCCCCAAAATTCCACCCAAAATCCCCAAATTCCAGCCCAAATCCCCAAATTCCACCCAAAATTCCACCCCAAATCCCCAAATTCCAGCCCAAATCCCCAAATTCCACCCAAAATTCCACCCCAAATCCCCAAATTCCAGCCCAAAATCCCCAAATTCCCCCAAATCCCACTAAAATCCCACTCCAAACCCTCCAGATTTAACCCAAAAATCCCAAATTCCCCCAAAATCCCCCCAAAATCCTCCAGATTTAACCCCAAAAAATCCCAAATTCCCCAAAAATCCCAAATTCCCCCAAATCCCCCCCAAAATCCCACCCCAAACCCTCCAGATTTAACCCCATAAATCCCAAAGTCCCCCAAATCCCCCCAAATCCCCCCAAACCCTCCAGATTTCACCCCAAAAATCCCAAATTCCCCCAAATCCCCCCAAATTCCCCCAAATCCCCCCCAAAACCCTCCAGATTTCACCCCAAAATCCCCAAATTCCCCAAAATCCCCCCCAAACCCTCCAGATTCACCCCAAAAATCCCAAATTCCCCCAAAATCCCCCCCAAATCCTCCAGATTTAACCCCAAAAATCCCAAATTCCCCCAAAAATCCCCAAAATCCCACCCGAAACCCTCCAGATTTCACCCCAAAAATCCCAAATTCCCCCAAAATCCCCAAATCTCCCCAAATCCCCCCCAAATCCCACCCCAAACCCTCCAGATTTCACCCCAAAAATCCCAAATTCCCAAAAAATCCCAAATTCCCCCCAAATTCCCCCAAAATCCTCCAGATTTCACCCCAAAAATCCCAAATCCCCCCAAATCCCCCCAAAATCCCACCCCAAACCCTCCAGATTTAACCCCAAAAATCCCAAATTCCCCCAAAAAATCCCAAATCCCCCCAAAATCCTCCAGATTTCACCCCAAAAATCCCAAAATCCCCCCAAAATCCTCCAGATTCCACCCAAAATCCCCAAATCCCCCCAAATCCCCCCAAAATCCCACCCCAAACCGCCCAGATTTAACCCCAAAAATCCCAAATTTCCCCCAAAATCCCACCCCAAACCGCCCAGATTTAACCCCAAAAATCCCAAATTCCCCCAAAATCCTCCAGATTTAACCCCAAAAATCCCAAATTCCCCCCAAATCCCACCCCAAACCCTCCAGATTTCACCCCAAAAATCCCAAATTCCCCCAAAAATCCCAAATTTCCCCTAAATCCCCCCAAAATCCCACCCCAAACCCTCCAGATTTAACCCCAAAAATCCCAAATCCCCCCAAAATCCCACCCCAAACCCTCCAGATTTCACCCCAAAAATCCCAAATTCCCCCAAAAAATTCCAAAAATCCCCAAAATCCCCAAAATCCTCCCCAAATCCCAGCCCAGCACTCACCAGCAGGAAGAGTTTCTTGTAGCCCACCTTGAGGAAACCCAGCACGGCACCCCGGGGGCACCTGGGGTTGGGGGAAATAACGGGGATTTCGGGAAAATTTGGGGGAAATCGGGGGAAATTGGGGATTGGGGAAAATTGGGGGGGGATTTGGGGGAAAATTGGGGGAATTTGGGAGAGAAAATGGGAATTTGAGGGGGGATTTGGGGCAATTTTGGGGATTTGGGAAATTTGGGGGAGTTTGGGAAATTGGGAATTTGGGGGAAATTTGAAGCAGTTTGGGAAAATTTGGGGGGAATTTGGGGGGATTTGGGAAATTGGGGGAGTTTGGGAAAATTGGGGATTTGGGAAAATTTGGGGGAATTTGGGAAAATTTGGAGGGATTTGGGGGAGTTGGGGGAAATTGGGGATTTGGGAGAAATTTGGGGGGGGATTCGAGGGGATTTGGGGGAAAATTGGGGGAATTTGGGAGAGAAAATGGGAATTTGAGGGGGGATTTGGGGCAATTTTGGGGGAATTTGGGAAATTTGGGGGGGTTTGGGAAATTGGGAATTTGGGGGAAATTTGAAGCAGTTTGGGAAAATTTGGGGGGAATTTGGGGGGATTTGGGAAATTGGGGGAGTTGGGGAAAATTGGGGATTTGGGAGAAATTTGGGGGAATTTGGGGGAGTTTGGGGAAATTGGGGATTTGGGAAAATTTGGGGGAATTTGGGGGAAAATTGGGGGAATTTGGGAGAGAAAATGGGAATTTGAGGGGGGATTTGGGGCAATTTTGGGGGAATTTGGGAAATTTGGGGGAGAAAAAGGAATTTGAGGAGCAATTTTGGGGATATTTTGGGGATATTTTGAGGATATTTTAAGGACATTTTGGGGATATTTCTGGGATATTTTGGGGATATTTCTGGGGTGATTTTGGGGATATTTTGAGGATATTTTGGGGATATTTTCAGGTGATTTTGGGGATATTTTGAGGATATTTTGAGGATATTTTGGGGATATTTTTGGGGTGATTTTGGGTATATTTTGAGGATATTTTGTGGTGATTTTGGGGATATTTCTGGGGTGATTTTGAGGATATTTTGGGGATATTTCTGGGGTGATTTTGGGGATATTTTGAGGATATTTTGGGGATATTTCTGGGGTGATTTTGGGGATATTTTGGGGATATTCTGGGGTGATTTTGGAGATATTTTGGGGATATTTTTGGGGCGATTTTGCGGATATTTTGAGGACATTTTGGGGATATTTTGAGGATATTTTGTGGTGATTTTGGGGATATTTCTGGGGTGATTTTGAGGATATTTTGGGGTGATTTTGGGGACATTTTGGGGATATTTCTGGGGTGATTTTGGGGATATTTTGGGGACCTTATGGGGATATTTTGGGGATATATTTGAGGATATTTTAAAGATATTTCTGGGGTGATTATGGGGATATTTTGAGGATATTTTGGGAATATTTTTAGGACATTATGGGGATATTTTGGGGATGTATTTGGGAATATTTTTAGGACATTATGGGGATATTTTGGGGATATATTTGGGAATATTTTTAGGACATTATGGGGATATTTTGGGGATATATTTGGGATATTTTTAGGACATTATGGGGATATTTTGGGGATATATTTGGGATATTTTGAGGACATTTTGGGGACATATTTGGGACATTCTGAGGTGATTTCGGGGTCTCACCGGGTGTCCCTGAGGATGTACAGCACATGCCTGTTGGGGGCTGTTTTGGGGATATTTTTGGGGTGATTTTGGGGTGATTTTAGGGATATTTTGGGGATACTTTGAGGACACTTTGGGGGTATTTTTGGGGTGATTTGGGGCTCTCACCGGGTGTCCCTGAGGATGTACAGCACGTGCCTGTTGGGGGCTGTTTTGGGGATGTTTTTGGGGTGATTTTGGGGATACTTTGGGGATACTTTGAGGACACTTTGGGGGTATTATTGGGGTGATTTTGGGCTCTCACCGGGTGTCCCTGAGGATGTACAGCACGTGCCTGTTGCTCTCCATTCGCGCCGCGCTGGTCACGGGGGTGGAGAGGCCCTGGGCCTGCCTGGGGGCACACGGGACCCCCCATGACCCCCAAATTCCATCTAGGACCCCCCAAATTCCCTCTGGGACCCCCCAATTCCCCCCCGGGACTCCTTAATTTCCCCTCAGACCCCCCCAGTTCCCCCTCAGACCCCCCAGTTTCCCTCTTTGTCCCCTCATTGTCTCCCTGGGACCCCCAATTTCCCTCTGGGACCCCCCATTGTCCCCAGTGGCTCCCCAGTTCCCCTCAGTGACCCCTCCATCCCCCTCCCATTGTCCCCAGTGACCCCCAGGACCCTCCAGTTTCCCTCCGGGACCCCCCATTGTCCCCGGTTCCCCTCAGTGACCCCCTCCCATTGTCCCCCGTGTCCCCCCAGTGTCCCCACCTTGGCCGAGGCCTTGCCCAGCTCATCGATCACCGTCCTCAGCTGCTGCTCCAGCTCCTCCCTGCGCCCAGGGAACACCGAGAGGAGCCATTGGGACCCCACTTTCCCCTCACAAAATCCCCAAAACCCCCCCAAAATCCCCCCAAAAAAGCGGGGTCCGCCAGTTTCCCGGCATGCCCCGCGCCCCTTCCCGCCCTGCCCCGCGCCCAGCCCCGGTACCGTTTGGCGGTGCCGCCGCCGCCGCGCCCCGCGGGCCGAAGGTGCTGATCCACCACGCAGAAGCGATCGCCCAGCACCGGGGCCAGGTCGAAAGGGAACTCCATGATGGAGTTGCGAGTTCTGAGCCCCGGGCCCGGCCCGGCTCCGCCGCCGCCTCCGCCCGCCGGGCCCGGCCCGGCCGCCACCGCCACGGCCGCGCCCGGGCGGCAAAGACACCACGCCCCCCGCGGGGAGGAATCAACCAATCGCGGCACGACCCGCCAAGCGGCGGCCAATCGGTGCGCTGCGTTTTTCCGTGCTTAACAACGAAGTCCCGCCCTTAGCAACCGTCAGCCAATCGTTGTTGCCGCCGCGCCCGTCTGTGACAACCGAGTCCCGCCCTTAGTAACCGCCAGCCAATCGCTGCCGAGGGTTTAACAGCCCTTAGCAACCGAGTCCCGCCCATGGCAACTGTTCACCAATGGCAGCCGCCCTCAGCAATCAAGCCCCACCCGTAGCAACCGACACCAAATCGCTTCCGCTGTAAGACATCGAGCTCCGCCCCTAGCAACCCCTCAACCAATCGTTTATTCTCTCCTGGACTAAGCTCCACCCCTGACACCTGCTCGCCCAATCGCAGCTGCCCATTCTCCCGCCCTTAGCAACCAAGCCCCGCCCTCCGTAGCAACCCGCTTTTCGCGCCACAGGAAAGCATGAAGGGAAGCATCCCCTCATCCCGCAAAGCATCGTGGGATATACTCCCCATATGCTGCCGCCATTTTTCAGCCCCGGCCGCCATTTTGGCCTGGTGCCTCAGTTTCCCTTACAAGAAAAACGCCGATTTTACAGGATTTTAAACATTTTTATTTCCCGGACGGGCTCGGGGGGGTATCCGGGTAATCTTCCTTGAGGAATCCCCGGTACAAACGGCGCATCCGAGCCACCTCGGCGGCGGGGGGCTGCTGCCACTCATACCAGGGGTACCAGGCCTGGCCCGGCCCCCTCAGCGCCGGCGCCGGGGGAGTTTTGCCCACGGCCGCGTGTTGGTTGGAAAAATCCTCCTCAGGAACAGGCACAAAGGGGACCTGGAGCCACAGGAGACCTGGGGAGGGAGGATTGAGGGGTTTGAGGGGCACCTGGAGGGGTTGGGAAGGGTTAAAAATCAGATTTGGGGTTTACCATGGTCCTGGGCCTGGGCGATGGCCTGGGAGAGGCGTCTGTGCTGCTTCATGCAGATCCCTGAGGGGAAAAGGGACAAAGGGACATAAAGGTGACACCAGGGACACCCTAAGGTGACTCCAAGGACACAGAGGTGATCCTCAGGTGTGCACTCACCTGTGTGGATCGGGTGGAAGATGACACCGGAGTGGGGGCAGATGAACTGGTCCAGCAGCTTCACATTCTGCAGGGTGGGAAAATGAGGTAAAAACAATTAAAAATTGATAAAAAAGAATGAAAAGAGAATAAAAATGGAGTTAAAAAGGGGGAAGGTAAAGGAAATAAAGAAAATGAAAAGGGAGTAACAAAGAGGGAAAAGGGAAGCAGAAGAAAAAGATGGAATGGGGGGCCAATGCAGCCTCCCTAAATTTGCCCCTAAAAGTGCCAGAACTCACCCGAAAATCCACGAGCAGGTTCCGATCCCGGCAGATGGGGCAGGGGTTCCCCACGGGCCTCCCCCGGCGCTGGGGGAAGGGAATGGGGCAGTCCCAGTCAGGCCCAGTAACCCCCAAACTGTCCCAGTGTCCCCAAAAGTGCCATTGAGAGGCCTCCATCGTCCCCAAGATGCCCCCAGTGCCCCCCAAACAGCACCTAAGGTGCCTCAAGAGCCCCTACAATGCCCTTAGTGCCGTCCCAGTGCCTCCCAGTGCTCCCAGCGCTCACCAGGCAGGCCTTGCGGGGGCTCTGGGGGGGCACGGAGCCCTTGTGGTTGCGCCGGTAGCCGTGCCACACCGGCCTGTCCCCGTAGGTGGCCCGGTACTCTGCGTGGGGACATTTTTGGGGGGGGGGGGGTTTTGAGGGGTTTGGGGACTCCAAACTTCCCCAAAAATTCCCCTCACGCCCCCCACTCAAACCGACCTTCGCTCTCCAGGTACTCCCAGGGCCGCTCCTGGTAGGGGGAGGGGGCGGCCGGGGGGTCCTTGGGGGTCTCCTGGGTGCTGCAAAAGCGGGGGAGGGCCTGGGGGATAATGACGTCATAAATGTGATCAGAGCAATGACATCACACATGGGCTGGCCCCTCCCTTCCCTCTCATCGCCCAACCCTCGGCAGTCACGTCAGAAGGGGCGATGCCCCTGTGACGTCACTAAAACGGGCAGAGGTGTGATATGACTTCATCGAAATGCGGACAATGACGTAACGCCTCACGAAAAGACCACGCCCCCCCCACACGCGCGCCCCCTAACGGAAAACTAAAAGCCAGTGACGTCACTCGCCCCGCCCCGCCCCGCCGCACGTGGCGCGCGCTGCCCTTTTCCCCCCTCACGTCCCGGTTTTGTCTCCCCCCTCCCCCAAATTCCCGACGACTCCTCCCGCCTCTCCCCGCCCTAACCTGAGCCCACCGCGGCCTCCTCACGCCGCTCGCCGCCCTCAGCGCCGCCGCTGCCGCGGCCCAGGCCAGCGCCATCTTCTCCCCTCTCCCTCACGCCCCGCCCCGCGCCTCTCCCTCACGGCGGGGCGGGGCGCCGCCATCTTGCCGCGGAGCCACTCCCCTCTCGTTTAAGTGGCCGCGCATGCATAGTGGCTCCACCGCCCACGCCCGAATTAAAACTGCGCCACACGGCCCGCGGACAATGGCGGGCGGCGGCCGCGCGTGAGCAGTGGGGACACGGCGCAGGCGCCGTTAGGCGGCTCAACGGGCGGGAGGCGCGGCCGGCGCGCGGCGGAAGGCGTGGCGAGGCGCGGGACGTGTCCCCGTATAAAATGCCGCGCCCGGTAACGCCGCCGCCATTCTGAGGGCTGGTGGAGGTGAGTAAAGAGCTGCGCTGGGCCGGGGCTTTGCGGGCGGGGAAGGGGGCGCGGGGGGCTTATCCCCCTTTTTTTTTGGCTTTGGGGGGCTCTTGGAATGCCAGACATCGTTTATGTGGGGAAAAACGCGGCTTTCCTCGTCCCTGAGCCCCTCCGGGGCCGCCGCCGCCCTCACGTTCCCTCAGAGCTGAGCCCCCCCCACCCTTCCAAGGGCGTTTCCTCGTTATTTTTTTTCCTTTTTCCCCCTTTTAAAGCTCTAAATTCACCCCGGGGATAACAACTTCTAATCGTTTCGTGTCTTTTCTTCTTCGCTTCTAATTTCTTTTTTTTCAATTTTTTTTCCCTTTTTTTTTTTTATCGTTATGCCCATCCCCCACCTTCCCCCCCCCTTTTATTTTTCCTTTCCCCCGCTCCAGGTTTGGTTGGTCTTGAGAGACGCCGTCGCCTTTACCACGAGAGAAAAAACCAATACAAACAATACAAAATACAATACAAAACGCGAACAAAACAACAATAATATACAAATATACAACAAAGAGGGGAAGGAAAAAACCAGGTTTTCTCTCCCCCTTTGCCGTGAAGAGCCGCCGCAGCCTCTCCGTCCTTTGGACCGTCCTTGGAAGCCGTTCCAAACCCGAAGGAAACTTCCACTTTAGAAAACATATTTCCCTCTTCTTTCCCCCCAAAAAACAAAGGCAAAAACCCACTTTTTTTTTTCGAGCAGAAAAAAAACTCAGGCAACTTTTTTTTTTTTAAATACTATTTTTTTTTTTTTTGGTTTTCAGTTTAGCTCGATCCACTCCTTTAGGGCTTTAAAAAACAAACAAAACCCAAGGGGAAAAAAAAAAACCCTTTAAATAATTCAAAATACCCGTCAAGCTGCAAAAAAAAAGTTGCTGCGTTTTTTTTAAAGCCATGATTAAAATGAAACGAATTTTTTGGCTCTAACACCACCTCCAAATGCCAAAATCCAAACCTTGAAGCGCTGTCGGCTGAGCAAAAAAATTGGATAGTAAGTGTTGAATTTTCAGCAGGCTCCCCCCCTTACCCTTTAAAAAAATACAAGAAAAAAAACCCTTAAAAAGTTATTTATTTGTCACAAAGAGCAAAAATAATGGGAGGAAGACCCCCCCTCGCGTGCTTGAGGAGGACGTGGGCTGTGCCTAAAGGTGGTGAAAATGGAAATTTTGGGGGGATTTCGGGAGAAAAAAGCGGTTTCGGAGGAGGAGGGGGTCCACGAGCAGCTCCCACAGTTTAAAAAAACAAACAAACCAAAACCCGCAAAAAAAAAAAAAAAAATCCTCCCCAAAAAGCTGGAAAATGGCCCCAAAAACCCGAAAAAAATCGCGCGGTTGGGGGGAGATGGAATTCAGGGAATTTTCGGGGCATTCCCGGCGAGCAATCTGTACATAAAGATTGCAAAAAAAAAAAAAAACAAAAATAGAAAAAAAATCAAAAAGCAAAACGGGGAGGGGGGAAAGGGAGGAAAAACCCGCGCGTGGAGGGGGGAAGGTTGGAAATTACAAAAAAACCCAGCTGATTTCTTTCCTATTTTTATTTTTTAGGTGCCATTTTAGGATTGTTTTTTGCGCTGAGAAACGCGGGGTGGGGGTGGCAAGGGGAGGAAGGTTAAATTTGGGCTTTTCGGTGGGGAATTTTTGGGGTTGGGGTGAAATTGGGGTTGGGGGGGGTCGCAATCTAGCAATAAAGATTGCTAGGCAGGCCGAGCTTTGCCCAAATTCAGCATTTTTTCCCTCAGAAATTCACTTTGAAGCGTTTCCCCCCCCCTTCCCCTCAGAGCCTTTCTAGGGCAGCTCCAAAATGGCGGCCGCGCTTTGTCTGCCCCGAATTCGCGGCTTTTCCCCTCATGATTCCGCGGCCTTGGGGGTTTTTATTCCACCTCCAACCCCCCCGGTTATTTCTTAACCCCCCCGCTTTAAATTCCTTTTTTTTTAAAGGGGGGGGTTTAAACCTAATCTTGGGGGTTTTTTAGGATTTTTTTGTGGGGGAAAAAGGGGTTTAGCGCGTTTCTCGTTGTCGCTTGTGTCTGTGTGCCCCCCCCCCCCCCCCTTAAACCCCGCAAAATTCCTAAAAAATTCCTAAAAAATTCCTTTTAAACCCACGAATTTGGTTTTTTTTCCCCAGCTCTAAAATGGCGCCGAGGCCTCGTTGTTGACGCCCCTCCCCCTGTGGGGCCCCCCTTAAAATTCCATTTTTTACCCCCCCCCAAATCCTTTTTTTTCCCCTAAAATCTCTTTTAACCCCCCCTTCCACCCGCAGGACCTATAAAATCCTCTTTTCCCCCCTTTTTTTCCACAGGATTTTTATTATTTTTTGTCTTTCCCCTGTTCCCTTTTTTGTGGGGTTCTTTTGGGGGGGGATTTCAGGGAGGGTTTGGGGAATTTGGGAGTGTCCTGGAGCCTTTGATAACCTTGAATTTATCGTGACAGGGAAATGCTACCACTGGGCTTCACCCCCTTCCCTCACACACACCAAAACCAACCAAAAAACCAAAAAAAATCGGAATTTTGGGAGGGAGAACACCCCCAAAACTCCATTTTTTTCCCGATTTTCAATGGTTTTGCCCCGTTTTTGCAGCTTAGGAAGCTTTACTTCAGCAAAGGGAGGGAACAGCCACAACCCGGGTAAGCAAAAAAATCCTTTTTTTTTTTTTTTTGGTGTTTTTTTTTTTTTTTTGGTTTTTTTTTGTTTTTGGGTTTTTTTTTTTTTTGGGCTTAATTCCATTTCAAGGCCTTTGGATCCAGGGTTTTCAAACATGCAAAATTCCCTTTTTTCCCCCCCTTTTCCCTCTCCTGGTGCATGTGGCAGTCGGGAGTTGGGCTTTTCCTCCTTTTTTTATCGCCAAAATTTCACAGATTTGGGTAAAAAACGCAGAGATCCCTCCTGAAAATTCAAATTTTTGATCAAATAAACCCATTTATTTGGCATTAATTCCTCCCTTTTCTCCCCAGTGGTAGCATTTCCTATTGGGGGGGGCACGGGCAGGCCCCCCCTTAAATTCCACCCCAAAAAAATCCCTGTTTTGGAGGTAAAACGAGTCAAAACTGCTGTAAAATCCCAATTTTGGGGAGTGGGGGTCAGGCCTTGACCCACCCCTCAATTTACCCAGCTGGGAATTGTCCCCACCCCACCTTCAAAAATGGGATTTTTCCCCTTTTTTGGGGATTTTGGGGACCCCCAGCTCCTTTAAGGGGGAGCAGACCCCAAAAATGAGGGGGGGACCCCAACAATCTTTTGGGGGAGGGGATTTTGCCCCTCCCCCACTGCTGGGACCCCCTCCCAGGGGGGCTTTGTGCCCCCCCCCGTTCATTTTGGGGCGGGGTCAAAGGTTACAGTAAGAATTTGGGGTTAAATCTCCCCCCTCATTTTTGGGATATTTTGGGGGGGTTTGTGCTGGTTTAACTTTTTCTTGTGTCTTTGCAGAGGGGTGGCATTGCTGACCCGCCCCCCCAATTAATCTCTTCATTAGGGGCTGAACCGTTTAATTAATTAACACTGGTGGGGGAACCCTTAACGACCCCCAGCTCTGGGTGCTGCCCCCACCCCAGAAATTGAGATTTTTCACCTCAAAAATGGAGATTTCTGAGAGGTTTTAACCCCAGGAAGCCTCCCCAGCTCCTCCCCCCTGCCCTCGTTAAGGAAACTGGGTCATAATTAAGCTCTAATTAGTGGTGATTAATGATGTCAGAGCCTGAAACCCCCCCAGGAAGGGGGGGAGGGGGCCCGGATTGGGGTCAATGAGCGTCCGGTCATTAAGGGGGGGTTTGGCCTTAATTAATGAGGTGTTAATGAATGCTTGGTTCATTAGTCAGAGGGTTTAATTATGGCCTGAGCTTTGGGGGGGGTGTGACACCCCCAATGTGGCAGCTCGTTAATTAACCCCTGCTTAATGAACCTTGGGGGAGGGTTGTGGTTGGAGAGCCCCCCCTGGACCCTCGTTCTGCTCGTTAATTAACAAAAAATTAATGAAATTATGAGGGGAAAACTGATGGGAATGACAGAGTTTTGTCTCTTTCTTTATTAATGAGTTTAATTCTCTTTTAAATTAAAAATTTGAGGAGGGGGGAACTCAGGGTTTGTGTCCCCCCCATGGTGCGACCCTAAATCCTCATCCCCAGGGTTAATATATTAATTAATTTCATTATTAATTAATAAACGAGTTAATTGAAATGACATCAGAGGGGAAGGGGGGCTCTGATTCCCCCTGGGGCCCTTGGGGGTCCCTGGGACCCTTTCTGGGGTCATTTTCCAGCTTTTTGGGGTGAATATCTGAGGTTTTGGTGTTGATTTTCCACTTTTGGGTTTGACTTCTCACTTTTATTGTGGTTTTCCATCGTTTTAGGGTTGATTTCCAGCTTTTTGGGGCCTATTTCCAGCTTTTGGAGGGCAATTTCCCGTTTTTTAGTGTTGTTTTCCAGCTTTTTGGGGTGCTTTTCCAGATTTAAGGGTCAATTTGCTGTTTTGGTGTTGATTTCCAGCTTTTTGGGGTGCTTTTCCTGCTTTTTGGGACAGAATTCTGTGGTTTTGGGGTTGTTTCTCAGCTTTTTGAGGCCTATTTCCAGCTTTTTGGGGTCGATTCCCACAGTTTTAGGGTTATTTCCAGTAATTGATATGTTTCTCCAGCATTTGGATTTAATTTCCTTCATTTTGAGATCCATTTCCTGCCTTTTAGCTTTGATTTCCTTCTTTTTTAGGTTGATTTCTCGAATTTTTTGGGGTTATTTTCCACTTCTTTGGGTTAATTTCCCTTTTTTAGGCTTTATTTCATCCTTTAGTGTGAATTTCTGATTTTTAAGATCAATTTCCCCACATTTGGTGTTATTCCCCACCTTTTTGAGGTTGATTTCCTCCTTTTTAGAGCCAATTTCCCTCTTTTTCCTCCCAGTTTTGCTCTCACTTTTCATTTCACCCCCAGAATTTTTGCACACCGTTCTTTTCTCCCCTCTTCCCCCACTCCTAACCCATTTTCCCCTCACATTTTTCCCCCTCACATTTTTCCCCCTCACATTTTTCCCCCTCACATTTTTCCCCCTCACATTTTTCCCCCTCACATTTTTCCCCCTCACATTTTTCCCCCTCACATTTTTCCCCCTCACATTTTTCCCCCTCACATTTTTCCCCCTCACATTTTTCCCCCTCACATTTTTCCCCCTCACATTTTTCCCCCCTCACATTTTTCCCCCTCACATTTTTCCCCCTCACATTTTTCCCCCTCACATTTTTTCCCCCTCACATTTTCCCCCTCACATTTTTCCCCCTCACATTTTTCCCCCTCACATTTTTCCCCCTCACATTTTTCCCCCTCACATTTTTCCCCCTCACATTTTTCCCCCTCACACTTTTCCCCTCACACTTTTCCCCTCACACTTTTCCCCTCACACTTTTCCCCTCACACTTTTCCCCCTCACACTTTTCCCCTCACACTTTTCCCCTCACACTTTTCCCCATTTTTCCCCCATTTTTCCCCCATTTTTTCCCCCATTTTTTCCCCCCATTTTTTCCCCCATTTTTTCCCCCATTTTTTCCCCCATTTTTTCCCCATTTTTTCCCCATTTTTCCCCCATTTTTCCCCCATTTTTCCCCCATTTTTCCCCCATTTTCCCCCCATTTTCCCCCCATTTTCCCCCCATTTTTCCCCCCATTTTTCCCCCCATTTTTCCCCCCATTTTTCCCCCCATTTTTCCCCCCATTTTTTCCCCATTTTTTCCCCATTTTTTCCCCATTTTTTCCCCATTTTTTCCCCATTTTTTCCCCATTTTCCCCCCATTTTCCCCCCATTTTCCCCCCATTTTCCCCCCATTTTCCCCCCATTTTTCCCCCATTTTTCCCCCATTTTCCCCCCATTTTCCCCCATTTTTTCCTTTTTCTTCCCCCCTTTTTCTTCCCCCCCTTTCTTCCCCCCCTTTTCTTCCCCCCCTTTTCTTCCCCCCCTTTTCTTCCCCCCCTTTTCTTCCCCCCTTTTCTTCCCCCCTTTTCTTCCCCCCATTTTTCCTTTTTCCCCCCATTTTTTCCCATTTTCCCCAACTTTTCCCTTGTTTCCAGGCTGTTCCTGCCATGGGCTCCGGCCCCATCGACCCCAAGGAGCTCCTCAAGGGCCTCGATTGTTTCCTGGGCCGGGATGGCGAGGTCAAAACCATGGATGGCATCTCCAAAATCTTCAGGTAACGCCCCAAAAACGCTCCTTTTTCAGCTTTTCCACCCTTTTCTTGCATTTATAGCCACTAATGGTTATTAATTGCTGTTAATTAGCCTCATGAAGGACTCGCAGAAGATGGTGAGCCGCTGCATTTACCTCAACATCCTCCTGCAGACCCGGGCCCAGGACATCCTCAACAAGTAAGTGTGGGGAAAATTGCATTTTGCTCTCATTTTTTGGGGAATTTTGGGTGGGTTTGAGATTTTCCCGGCCAGATCTGGACAGAATTCCCACTTTTTTCCCTCAGATTTTATCCTCAGGCCTAGTAGGCACAGGGAAAATGGGATTTTTGAGGGGATTTGGGGGAAATTTGGGTGGGTTTAAATTTTCCCGGCCAGATCTGGACAGAATTCCCAACTTTTTTCCCTCAGATTTTATCCTCAGGCCTAGCAGACACAGGGAAAATGGGATTTTTGAGGAGATTTGGGTGGATTTGAGGTTTTACTGGCTGGATCTTTCCAAAATTCCCACTTTTTCCCCTCAGATTTCATCCTCAGGCCTAGTAGGCACAGGGAAAATGGGATTTTAGTTTCATTTTTGTGGAATTTTGGGTGGATTTGGGTGGGTTTGAGGTTTTTCTGGCTGGATCTTTCCAAAATTCCCACTTTTTCCCCTCAGATTTCATCCTGGCTTAGTAAACCCTTAAAAAATTGAATTTTAGGTGGATTTTGACAGGGTTTTTTTTGGATTTTGAGTGGATTCAGGTGAAATTTTACAAATTAAAGCTTTTCCCAGCTGGATCTGGACAGAATTCCCACTTTTTCCCCTCAGATTTCATCCTGACCTAGTAATCAGGCGGAAAAATTGAGTTTTTTTTAATTTTGGGTGGATTTGGGCAGATTTTGACAGGAGTTTTTTAAATTTCAAATGGATTTGGGCAGATTTTGACAGAATGAAGGTTTTCCTGTCTGGATCTGGACAAATTTCCCCCTTTTTTCCCTCAGATTCATCCTGGCTCAGTAACCACATGGAAAAGTAAATTTTAGATGGATTTTGACAGGGTTTTTTTAATTTTGGGTGAATTTCAGCAGATTTGGACAGAATTAATATTTTCCTGTCTGGACCTGGACAAAATTCCCCTTTTTTCCCCTCAGATTCATCCAGACCTAGTAATCAGGTGGAAAAATTGATTTATTTTGGATTTTGGGTGCATTTTGGCAGATTTTGATGGGGTTTTTTTTGATTTTTGGGTGGATTTCAGCAGATTTTAACAGAATTAATGTTTTCCTGTCTGGACCTGGACGAAATTCCCCCTTTTTTTCCCTCAGATTCATCCAGACCTAGTAATCAGGTGGAAAAATGGATTTATTATGGATTTTGGGTGCATTTTGGCAGATATTGATGGGGGTTTTTTTGAGTTTTGGGTGGATTTCAGCAGATTTGGACTGAATTAATGTTTTCCTGTCTGGACCTGGACGAAATTCCCCTTTTTTCCCCTCAGGTTCATCCGGATCGGGGGCTACAAGCTGCTCAACACGTGGCTGACGGGCTCCAAGGCCACCAACAATGTCCCCTTCCTGCAGCAGCTGCTGCTCACCCTGCAGCACCTGCCCCTCACCGTGGACCACCTCAAGCAGGTCTGGCCCTGGGGACACCTGGGTGGCACCTGGGGACACTGGGGTGACACCTGGGGACACTCAGAGTGGGTTTTGTCCTGCTCCAAAGTGATTTTTGTCTCATTTAAAGTGATTTTTGTTTCATTTAAAGTGATTTTTGTCTCATTTAAAGTCCTTCCAGGGGCTCTGGGGACACTCAGGTGGCACCTGGGGACGTTCAGAGTGGGTTTTGTCCCACTCCAAGGTGTTTTTTGTCTGGTTTAAAGCGAGTTTTGTCTCATTTAAAGTGATTTTTGTCTCATTTAAAGCCCTTCCAGGGGCTCTGGGGACACTCAGGTGGCACCTGGGGACGTTCAGAGTGGGTTTTGTCCCACTCCAAGGTGTTTTTTGTCTCATTTAAAGCGATTTTTGTCTCATTTAAGGCCCTTAATGGGAATTTGGGGACACTCAGGTGGCACTTGGGACACCCAGGGTGGCTTTTGTCACTGCTGAGGGGATTTTGTCTCACTCCAAGGTGGTTTTTGTCTGATTTAAAGTGATTTTTGTCTCATTTAAAGTGATTTTTGTCTCATTTAAGGCCCTTAATGGGAATTTGGGGACACTCAGGTGGCATTTGGGACCCCCAAGTGGCTTTTGTCACCCTCGGGTCCCCCCAGGGGTGGCTTTGGTGTCCCCAGTGTCCCTCTGTCCCCTCCCTGACTCTTGCTTTCCTCTGCAGAACAACACAGCCAAGCTGGTGAAGCAGCTCAGCAAGTCCAGCGATGATGAGGGTGAGCAGGGACCCCCAAAAATCCCCAAAATCCCTCTGGAAACCCCCAAAAATCCCCTGGGACCCCCCAAATCCCCCTCAGACCCCAAAATCCCCCCAAAACACCCAAAAAAACCTCCATAGGAATCCCAGAATCCCCCTCAGAGACCCCAAAATCCCCCTCAGAGACCCCAAAATCCCTCTGGAAACCCCCAAAAATCCCCTGGGACCCCCAAAATCCCCCCAAGACACCCAAAAAAACCTCCATAGGAATCCCAGAATCCCCCTCAGAGACCCCAAAATCCCCCTCAGAGACCCCAAAATCCCTCATGGAACTCAAAATCCCCCTCAGAGACCCCAAAATACCCCTGGGACACCCCAAAATCCCCCTCAGAGACCCCAAAATACCCCTGGGACACCCCAAAATCCCCCTCAGAGACCCCAAAATCCCTCATGGAACCCAAAATCCCCCTCAGAGACCCCAAAATACCCCTGGGACACCCCAAAATCCCTCTCAGAGACCCCAAAATCCCTCTCAGAGACCCCAAAATCCACCTGGGAACCCCAAAATCCCCCTCAGAGACCCCAAAATCCACCTGGGAACCCCAAATTCCCCCCAAACATCCCAAAATCCCCCTCAGAGACCTCAAAATCCCCCTGGGAACCCCAAATTCCCCCCAAACATCCCAAAAAAACCCTGAGAGCCCCAAAACTTCCCTTAAAACCCCCAAAATCCTCCTGAGAACCCCAAAATTCACCTCAGACACCCCAAAAAAACCCCTGAGGACCCCAAAATCCCCCCAGACACCCCAAAATCCCCCTCAGACCCCCCAAAAAAAAAACCCTGAGGACCCCAAAATCCCCCCAGACACCCCAAAAAAAACCCCTGAGGACCCCAAAATCCCCCCAGACACCCCAAAATCCCCCTCAGAACCTCAAAACCTTCCTGAAATCCCCCCAAAATCCCCCTCAGAACCCCAAAACCTTCCTGAAATCCCCCCAAAATCCCCCTCAGAACCCCCAAACCTTCCTAAAATCCCCCCAAAATCCCCCTCAGAACCCCAAAACCTCCCTGAAATCCCCCCAAAATCCCCCTCAGAACCCCAAAACCTCCCTAAAATCCCCCCAAAATCCTCCTGAGAACCCCAGAACTCCCCCTGGGATCCCCTCGAAACCCCTCAAGCTCCCCCAAAAATCAGCCCAGATCCCTCTGAGACCCCCAAAACCCCCCTGAAGAGCCCCAAAAGTTCCCTTGGACCCCCCCAAATCCCCCTCAAACCTCCTCTAGGTCCTACTCCCTACCCTCTGCTTGATTAACGACTGATTAACGACTGATTAATGACTAATTAATTGTTAATTAACCCCTCAGAGCTGCGCCGCCTGGCCTCCATCCTGGTCAGCGACTGGATGGGGGTGATCCGCTCCCAGAGCAGCTCTCAGCCCACAGGTGAGCCCCAAAAAACCCCAAAATTCCCCCAAAATCCCCCCAAAATCCCCCCCAAAATCCCCTCACCCCTTTTCCCTGCCCTTTGCCCACCTCAGAACGGGATAAAAAGAAGAGAAAAGAGGAAAACAAAAACAAAACTCCCGTCCCGGAGAAGCCCCAGGAGACCAAAAACGAGGCCAAAAATGAGGAAATTCCCGAAAAGAAACGGGAAAAACCCAAATCCCTGCGGACCACGGCCCCCAGCCACGCCAAGTTCCGCTCCACAGGTGGGCTGGGTTTGGAATTTAGGACTGGTTTGAAGGGAATTGGGGAATTTAGGACTGGTTTGAAGGGAATTGGGGATTTTTTGGGGGAATCTAGGAGTGGTTTTAAGGGAATTTGGGAATTTAGGACTGGTTTTAAGGGAATTTGGGATTTTTTGGGGGATCTAGGAGTGGTTTTAAGGGAGATTTGGGCTGGTTTGGGGAATTTAGGACTGGTTTTAAGGGAATTTGGGAATTTAGGACTGGTTTTAAGGGAATTTGGGATTTTTTGGGGGAATCTAGGAGTGGTTTTAAGGGAGATTTGGGTTGGTTTGGGGAATTTAGGGCTGGTTTGAAGGGAATTTGGGAATTTAGGACTGGTTTGAAGGGAATTTGGGAATTTAGGACTGGTTTTAAGGGAGATTGGGGCCGGTTTGGGGTGGTTTTTAGGAATTTAGGACTGGTTTTAAGGGAATTTGGGAATTTAGGACTGGTTTTAAGGGAATTTGGGAATTTTGGGGGGATCTAGGAGTGGTTTTAAGGGAGATTTGGGTTGGTTTGGGGAATTTAGGGCTGGTTTTAAGGGAATTTGGGAATTTTTGGGGGATCTAGGAGTGGTTTTAAGGGAGATTGGGGCTGGTTTGGGGTGGTTTTTAGGAATTTAGGAGTGGTTTTAAGGGAATTTGGGATTTTAGGACTGGTTTGAAGGGAATTTGGGAATTTAGGAGTGGTTTTAAGGGAATTGGGGTTTTTTGGGGGATCTAGGAGTGGTTTTAAGGGAATTTGGGAATTTAGGACTGGTTTTAAGGGAATTTGGGATTTTTTGGGGGATCTAGGAGTGGTTTTAAGGGAGATTTGGATTGGTTTGGGGAATTTAGGACTGGTTTGAAGGGAATTTGGGATTTTTTTGGGGGATCTAGGAGTGGTTTTAAGGGAGATTTGGATTGGTTTGGGGAATTTAGGACTGGTTTTAAGGGAATTTGGGAATTTAGGACTGGTTTTAAGGGAGATTGGGGCTGGTTTGGGGTGGTTTTTAGGAATTTAGGAGTGGTTTTAAGGGAATTTGGGAATTTAGGACTGGTTTTAAGAGAATTTGGGATTTTTTGGGGGGATCTAGGAGTGGTTTTAAGGGAGATTTGGGTTGGTTTGGGGTGGTTTTTAGGAATTTAGGACTGGTTTTAAGGGAATTTGGGAATTTAGGACTGGTTTTAAGGGAATTTGGGATTTTTTGGGGGATCTAGGAGTGGTTTTAAGGGAGATTTGGGTTGGTTTGGGGAATTTAGGAGTGGTTTTAAGGGAATTTGGGAATTTAGGACTGGTTTTAAGGGAATTTGGGAATTTAGGACTGGTTTTAAGGGAATTGGGGATGTTTTTTGGGGGATCTAGGAGTGGTTTTAAGGGAGATTTGGGTTGGTTTGGGGAATTTAGGAGTGGTTTTAAGGGAATTTGGGTTGGTTTTGGGAATTTGGGGTGGAACTAGGGCTATTTTGGGGGAATTTGGGGTGGGTTTGGGCCTTTCTGGGTTTTTTTTTTTTATTTAGGAGCAGTTTTAAGGGAAATTTTGGCTGATTTTAAAATTGGGGCTATTTTGGGGGAGTTTGGGGTGGGTTTGGGCTGTTTTAAGGGAGTTTGGGGTGTTTTTTTTGGAATTTAGGAGTGGTTTTAAGGGAAATTGTGGCTGGTTTTGGGAATTTGGGGCTATTTTGGGGCATTTGTGCTGAAATTGAGGAATTTGGGCTGAGTTTTGGGCTCTCTTAGTGAAATTTGGGCTGATTTGAGACAAAGTTGGGGTTGATTTTGGAGAATTCAGAGCTCAACCTCCATTATTGGGATTTTAACGATTCGGGGCCATTTGGGGTTGGGTTTTGAGCTTTTTTGGGGGATTTTTGGGGCTGTTTTGGGGATTTTTTGGGGATTTTTTGAGCTTTTTGAGCTTTTTGGGGGGATTTTTGGGGGATTTTTGGGGATTTTTAACCCTTTTTTCCCCTCAGGGCTGGAGCTGGAGACGCCGTCGCTGGCGCCGGTGAAGAAACTGAACTCGGCCTCGTCTGACAAATACAGCCTGAAACCCGTCCCTGTCAAGAGGCAGAGGTGGGGTTTGGGGCAATTTCAGGGCATTTTGGGGCATTTTGGGGGTTTCTGAGCCATTTTGGGGTCTTGGAGCTGCTTTTGGGGCTGATTTGGGGAATTTCTGGGGCTGATTTGGGGCACTTCTGGAGATGTTTCAGGGTTATTTTGGGGTTTTTTTGATGGGCACTTTTGGGGCTATTTTGGGGGTTTTTGGGCCATTTTAGGGAGCAGATTTAGAGCTCTTTTGGGGCTGATTCCAGGACTTTTTTGAGGGACAATTTTTGGCCACTTTTGGGTCAATTTCAGGCCATTTTGGGGCATTTTTGGGGGTTTCTGAGCCATTTTGGGGTCTTGGAGCTGCTTTTGGGGCTGGTTTGGGGGAATTTCTGGGGCTGATTTGGGGCACTTCTGGAGATGTTTCAGGATTATTTTGGGGTTTTTTTCATGGGTGCTTTTGGGGCTAATTTGGGGGTTTTTGGGCCATTTTAGGGAGCAGATTTAGAGCTCTTTTGGGGGTGGTTTCCAGATCTTTTTGGAGGACAATTTTTGGCCACTTTTGGGGTGGTTTCAGGGCTTTTTTGGGATAATGTTGGGTCTGTTTTGGGAGGCGAGTTCTGTGGTTTCTGGGGACAATTTCAGGGCTGTTTTGGGGTAAATCTCAGGGGTTTTGGGGTGGTTTTTGGGGGATCCTGACCCTTTTTTCCTGCCCCAGTGCCCCGACAGCCCCAGGGGAGGCTCCTCTGGCAGAGAAGAAATACAAACCCCTAAACACGGCCCCGAATGCAGCCAAGGAGATCAAAGTGAAGATCATCCCCCCACAGCGTGAGTTTGGGGCCATTTTGGGCCATTTTGGGCCATTTTGGGCCATTTTGGGACACCTGGGGGCCATTTTGGGGTGGTTTTGGTGCCATTTTGGGGTTGATTTTGGTGCCTTTTTGGGGTGGTTTTGTTGCCATTTCTGGTTTCATTTTGGTGCCATTTAGGGTTTGGTTTTGGAGCCATTTTGGTGACAATTCAGGTGATATTTGGGACCTTTCTAGGGGAGACTTTTGGTGCCATTTTGGGGTGGTTTTGGTGCCATTTTGGGGTGATTTTTGGTGTTTTTTTGGGGTTGATTTTGGTGCCATTTTGGGGTGGTTTTGGTGCCATTTCTGGTTTCATTTTGGTGCCATTTAGAGTTTAGTTTTTGAGCCATTTTGGTGACAATTCAGGTGATATTTGGGACCTTTCTAGGGGAGACTTTTGGTGCCATTTTGGGGTGGTTTTTGGTGCCTTTTTGGGGTGGTTTTGGTGCCATTTTGGGGTGGTTTTGGTGCCATTTTGGGGTGGTTTTGGTGCCTTTTTGGGGTGGTTTTGGTGCCATTTTGGGGTGGTTTTTGTGCCATTTCTGGTTTCATTTTGGTGCCATTTAGGGTTTGGTTTTTGAGCCATTTTGGTGACAATTCAGGTGATATTTGGGACCTTTCTAGGGGAGACTTTCGGTGCCATTTTGGGGTGGTTTTGGTGCCATTTTGGGGTGGTTTTGGTGCCATTTCTGGTTTCATTTTGGTGCCATTTTGGGGTTGATTTTGGTACCATTTCTGGTTTCATTTTGGTGCCATTTAGGGTTTGGTTTTTGAGCCATTTTGGTGACAATTCAGGTGATATTTGGGACCTTTCTAGGGGAGACTTTTGGTGCCATTTTGGGGTGGTTTTTGGTGCCTTTTTGGGGTTGATTTTGGTGCCTTTTTGGGGTTGATTTTGGTGCCATTTTGGGGTTGATTTTGTTGCCATTTCTGGTTTAATTTTGGTGCCATTTAGGGTTTGGTTTTTGAGCCATTTTGGTGACAATTCAGGTGATATTTGGGACCTTTCTAGGGGAGACTTTTGGTGCCATTTTGGGGTGGTTTTTGTGCCATTTTGGGGTGGTTTTGGTGCCATTTTGGGGTGGTTTTTGGTGCCATTTTGGGGTGGTTTTGGTGCCATTTTGGGGTTGATTTTGGTGCCATTTCTGGTTTCATTTTGGTGCCATTTAGGGTTTGGTTTTGGAGCCATTTTGGTGACAATTCAGGTGATATTTGGGACCTTTCGGTGCCATTTTGGGGACACCTGGGTTCCATCTGGGAGTCGTTTTTGGGGACATTTTGGGTGGTTTTGGGTGGTACCTGGATCAGTCATTTTGGGACTGATTTGAGACCCATTTTGAGAAAAATTTGGGTCCAGTTTTAGGGGAGATTTCAGCCATTTTCTGGTGGATTTGGGATCCTTTTTAGGGCAGATTTGGGCACCATTTTGAGGCAGGTTTGGGACCCGTTTTGGGGTGAATTTGGGGGTTTTTGGTGACCTCTCTGTGCTCCCCCCAGCCATGGAAGGCCTCGGGTTCCTGGACGCCCTGAACTCTGCGCCCGTCCCCGGCATCAAAATCAAAAAGAAGAAGAAAGTTCTGTCCCCAACAGCAGCCAAGGTGAGGCACATTTTGGGCACATTTTGGGACATTTTGGGACATTTTGGGGAGCCATTTTAAGGATTCCTCAAGTCCCTTTTTTGGGGACACTCTGGGGGTTGTTTTAGGCACAATTTTAGGGGCTAATTTGTGAATATTTGGAATAATTTTTTGTAACACTTTTGGGCTCATTTGCAGATCATTTTTGGGGCCAATATTTCACTTTTAAATCATTTTTTGAGACATTGTGTGGCTTTTTAGGAACCGTTTTGGGGACTTAGGTGGCCTTTTTGGGGACATTGAGGCCTTTTTGGTGAACTCTTTGGCAGCCATTTTGTCCCTTTCTGTGGGACAATTTGGGAGCCATTTTGAGAACAACACGGACGCCATTTTGAGAACACCACAGACGCCATTTTGTGAACACCTCATGACCCATTTTGGGCACACATTGGGAGCCATTTTGGACACACTTTGGGAGCCATTTTGGACACACTTTGGGAGCCATTTTAGGCACACCTTATGACCCATTTTGGGCACCCTTTGGGAGCCATTTTGGGCACCCTTTGGGAGCCATTTTGGACACACTTTGGGAGCCATTTTAGGCACATCTTGTAACCCATTTTGGGCACGCTTTGGGAGCCATTTTGGGCACCCTTTGGGAGCCATTTTAGGAACACATTGGGAGCCATTTTGTGAACACCACATGACCCATTTTGGGCACCCTTTGGGAGCCATTTTGGGCACCCATTGGGAGTCATTTTGGGCACGCTTTGGGAGCCATTTTGGGCACACTTTGGGAGCCATTTTAGGCACACCTTATGACCCATTTTGGGCACCCTTTGGGAGCCATTTTGGGCACCCTTTGGGAGCCATTTTAGGAACACATTGGGAGCCATTTTGTGAACACCACATGACCCATTTTGGGCACACTTTACGACCCATTTATGGGGACACTTTGGAGCCATTTTGGGGACACTTTAGGAGCCATTTTGGGCACCCTTTGGGAGCCATTTTGTGAACACCACATGACCCATTTTGGGCACCCTTTGGGAGCCATTTTGTGAACACCACATGACCCATTTTGGGCACACTTTGGGAGCCATTTATGGGGACACTTTGGAGCCATTTATGGGGACACTTTGGAGCCATTTTGGGGACACTTTAGGAGCCATTTTGGACACGCTTTGGGAGCCATTTTGGGCGCACTTTGAGACCCATTTATGGGGACACTTGGGAGCCATTTTGGGCACACTTTGGGAGCCATTTTGGCACACATTGGGAGCCATTTTAGGCACACCTTATAACCCATTTTGGCCACCCTTTGGGAGCCATTTTGTGAACACCACATGACCCATTTTAGGCACACTTTACGACCCATTTATGGGGACACTTTGGAGCCATTTTGGGGATCCTTTGGGAGCCATTTTGGGCATGCTTTGGGAGCCATTTTGGGCATGCTTTGGGAGCCATTTTGGGCATGCTTTGGGAGCCATTTTGGGCATGCTTTGGGAGCCATTTTGGACACGCTTTGGGAGCCATTTTGGGCACCCTTTGGGAGCCATTTTGGGCACGCTTTGGGAGCCATTTTGTGAACACCACATGATCCATTTTGGGCACACTTTGCGACCCATTTATGGGGACACTTTGGAGCCATTTTGGGGACACTTTGGAGCCATTTTGGGGACACTTTAGGAGCCATTTTGGGGACACTTTGGGAGCCATTTTGGGGACACTTTAGGAGCCATTTTGGGGTAAACCCACCCCGTTCTGACCCACCTCGTGCCCCCCCAGCCCAGCCCCTTCGAGGGGAAGCCGGCGCCGGAGCCCAGCACGGCCAAGCCCTCGTCCCCAGAGCCGGCGGCCGCAGAGCCCATGGACACGGAGCGGCCGGGGACGCCGGTGCCCGCCATCGAGGTGCCCGAGCCCATGGACACCGGTACGGACTGGGGGCACTGGGACGGACTGGGGACCCTTTGGGGACAGTTTGGGTGGAGTTGGGGACAGTTTGGGTGGGATTGGGGCTGTTTAGGGTCACTTTTGGGGTGATTTGGGGCCATTTTAGGAGCACGTTGAGTCCCTCTTTTGGGACTATCGGGTGCCATTTTGAATCCCTCCCTGCCAACAATCCAGACCCCATTTTGGTGTCCCTCTGCCCCATTTTGGTGTCACTTTGCCCCATTTTGGTGTCCCTCTGCCCCATTTTGGTGTCCCTCTGCCCCATTTTGGTGTCACTTTGCCCCATTCCAGGCCCCATTTCACCCCTCCCCGGTGCCATTTTGGGCTCAAACCCCCCATTTTTGGGATCCCCCTTTGCTGATCCCCCCCCGCTGTCCCCTCAGGCTCGTCGGAGGCGGGGGGTGACCCCAAGGCCACCGATGTCCCCTCCGAGGGGGGCCCGGCCCCGCGCAGGCCCCGCAAGAAGAAATCGGTGTCGTGGCCCGAGGAGGGGCGGCTGCGCGAGTACTTCTACTTCGAGCTGGACGAGACGGAGCGAGGTGAGCCCCAAACGGCCGGAATTCACCCCAAAATCCCCCGAGAGCCCCTCTGGGACCGTTCCGGGGCCGTTTTGTGGGAGTCTTTGGGCCTCGTTTGTGGGACCCTCTGGGCGCCATTTTGGGATCATTTCAGGGACATTTTGTGGGAACACTCAGTGTCATCTTGGGGTTGTTTTAGGGACAGTTTGGGTCTCTTTTTGTGGGACTCTGTGGGTGCCATTTTGGGATCACTTTAGGGACATTTTATGGGGACATTTGATGCCGTTTTGGGCTCAGTTTAGGGGCATTTTGGGTTCCATTTTGTGGGACCCTCTGGGCGCCATTTTGGGATCATTTCAGCGACATTTTTTAGGAACATTTTGTGCCATTTTGAGGTTGTTCCAGGGCCGTTTTGTGGGAGTCTTTGGGCCCCTTTTTGTGAGGGACCCTCTGGGCGCCATTTTGGGATCATTTCAGGGACATTTTGTGGGAACACTCAGTGTCATCTTGGGGTTGTTTTAGGGACAATTTGGGTCTCTTTTTGTGGGACTCTGTGGGTGCCATTTTGGGATCACTTTAGGGACATTTTATGGGGACATTTGGTGCCGTTTTGGGCTCATTTTGGGGGCATTTTGGGTTCCTTTTTGTGGGACCCTCTGGGCGCCATTTTGGGATCGTTTCAGCGACATTTTTTAGGAACATTTTGTGCCATTTTGAGATTGTTCCAGAGCCGTTTTGTGGGAGTCTTTGGGCCCCTTTTTGTGAGGGACCCTCTGGGCGCCATTTTGGGATCGTTTCAGGGACATTTTGTGGGAACACTCGGTGTCATCTTGGGGTTGTTCTAGGGACAGTTTGGGTCTCTTTTTGTGGGACTCTGTGGGTGCCATTTTGGGATCACTTTAGGGACATTTTATGGGGACATTTGGTGCCGTTTTGGGCTCATTTTAGGGGCATTTTGGGTTCCATTTTGTGGGACCCTATGGGCACCATTTTGGGATCGTTTCAGGGACATTTTTTAGGAACATTTTGTGCCATTTTGAGGTTGTTCCAGGGCCGTTTTGTGGGAGTCTTTGGGCCTCTTTTGTGGGACCCTCTGGGCGCCATTTTGGGATCGTTTCAGGGACATTTTGTGGGAACACTCAGTGTCATCTTGGGGTTGTTTTAGGGACAATTTGGGTCTCTTTTTGTGGGACTCTGTGGGTGCCATTTTGGGATCACTTTAGGGACATTTGGTGCCGTTTTGGGCTCATTTTAGGGGCATTTTGGGTTCCATTTTGTGGGACCCTCTGGGCGCCATTTTGGGATCGTTTCAGCGACATTTTTTAGGAACATTTTGTGCCATTTTGAGATTGTTCCAGGGCCGTTTTGTGGGAGTCTTTGGGCCTCTTTTGTGAGGGACCCTCTGGGCGCCATTTTGGGATCGTTTCAGGGACATTTTGTGGGAACACTCGGTGTCATCTTGGGGTTGTTTTAGGGACAATTTGGGTCTCTTTTTGTGGGACTCTGTGGGTGCCATTTTGGGATCACTTTAGGGACATTTTATGGGGACATTTGGTGCCGTTTTGGGCTCATTTTAAGGGCATTTTGGGTTCCATTTTGTGGAACCCTCTGGGCGCCATTTTGGGATCATTTCAGCGACATTTTTTAGGAACATTTTGTGCCATTTTGAGATTGTTCCAGAGCCGTTTTGTGGGAGTCTTTGAGCCCCTTTTTGTGAGGGACCCTCTGGGCGCCATTTTGGGATCGTTTCAGGGACATTTTGTGGGAACACTCAGTGTCATCTTGGCGTTGTTTTAGGGACAATTTGGGTCTCTTTTTGTGGGACTCTGTGGGTGCCATTTTGGGATCACTTTAGGGACATTTGGTGCCGTTTTGGGCTCATTTTGGGGGCATTTTGGGTTCCATTTTGTGGGACCCTCTGGGCGCCATTTTGGGATCATTTCAGGGACATTTTTTAGGAACATTTTGTGCCATTTTGAGATTGTTCCAGGGCCGTTTTGTGGGAGTCTTGGGGCCTCGTTTGTGGGACCCTCTGGGCGCCATTTTGGGATCGTTTCAGGGACATTTTGTGGGAACACTCAGTGTCATCTTGGGGTTGTTTTAGGGACAATTTGGGTCTCTTTTTGTGGGACTCTGTGGGTGCCATTTTGGGATCACTTTAGGGACATTTTATGGGGACATTTGGTGCCGTTTTGGGCTCAGTTTAGGGGCATTTTGGGTTCCATTTTGTGGGACCCTCTGGGCGCCATTTTGGGATCGTTTCAGCGACATTTTTTAGGAACATTTTGTGCCATTTTGAGATTGTTCCAGAGCCGTTTTGTGGGAGTCTTTGGGCCTCTTTTTGTGAGGGACCCTCTGGGCGCCATTTTGGGATCATTTCAGGGACATTTTGTGGGAACACTCGGTGTCATCTTGGGGTTGTTTTAGGGACAATTTGGGTCTCTTTTTGTGGGACTCTGTGGGTGCCATTTTGGGATCACTTTAGGGACATTTTATGGGGACATTTGGTGCCGTTTTGGGCTCATTTTAGGGGCATTTTGGGTTCCATTTTGTGGGACCCTATGGGCACCATTTTGGGATCGTTTCAGGGACATTTTTTAGGAACATTTTGTGCCATTTTGAGATTGTTCCAGAGCCGTTTTGTGGGAGTCTTTGAGCCCCTTTTTGTGAGGGACCCTCTGGACGCCATTTTGGGATCGTTTCAGCGACATTTTTTAGGAACATTTTGTGCCATTTTGAGATTGTTCCAGAGCCGTTTTGTGGGAGTCTTTGGGCCTCTTTTTGTGAGGGACTCTCTGGGCGCCATTTTGGGATCGTTTCAGGGACATTTTTTAGGAACATTTTGTGCCATTTTGAGATTGTTCCAGGGCCGTTTTGTGGGAGGCTTTGGGCCTCGTTTGTGGGACCCTCTGGGCGCCATTTTGGGATCATTTCAGGGACATTTTGTGGGAACACTCAGTGTCATCTTGGGGTTGTTTTAGGGACAGTTTGGGTCTCTTTTTGTGGGACTCTGTGGGTGCCATTTTGGGATCACTTTAGGGACATTTTATGGGGACATTTGGTGCCGTTTTGGGCTCATTTTAGGGGCATTTTGGGTTCCATTTTGTGGGACCCTCTGGGCGCCATTTTGGGATCGTTTCAGCGACATTTTTTAGGAACATTTTGTGCCATTTTGAGATTGTTCCAGAGCCGTTTTGTGGGAGTCTTTGAGCCCCTTTTTGTGAGGGACCCTCTGGACGCCATTTTGGGATCATTTACCGGGACTTTTTGTTGGAACATTTGGTGCCATTTTGGGATTATTTCCAGGACATTTTGTGGGAAAACTTGGTGCCATTTTAGGGACAGTTTGGGTTCCTTTTTGTGGACATTTTGAGTTCCATTTTGTGGACACTTTAAGTCCTTTTTTCGTGGGCAGTTTAAAACCCTTTTTGTGAACTCTTTGGCCGCCATTTTCTGGCCACTTTGAGTCCCTTTTTGTGAACAATTTATGTCACTTTTTGTGGACACTTTGGATTCCATTTTGTGGACAATTTGTATCCCTTTTTGTGCACACTTTAGATTCCATTTTGTGAACAATTTGTATCCCTTTTTGTGCACACTTTATATTCCATTTTGTGGACAATTTGCGTCCCTTTTTGTGCACACTTTATATTCCATTTTGTGGACAATTTGGGTCCCTTTTTGTAGGCACTTTAAACCCTTTTTGTGCACACTTTATATTCCATTTTGCGAACCCTTTGGGCACCATTTTGTAGGCACTTTAAACCCTTTTTGTGCACACTTTAGATTCCATTTTGTGGACAATTTGTGTCCCTTTTTGTGCACACTTCGGATTCCATTTTACAAACCCTTTGGGCGCCATTTTGTCACCCCTTTGGCTGCCATTTTGAAACATTTCCAACCCGACCACTCCAACACAACCCCACGATTTCTTCCCGCTGATCCCACCCTTCCCCCCCGGCAGTGAACGTGAACAAGATCAAGGACTTTGGCGAGGCGGCCAAGCGGGAGATGCTGAAGGACCGGCACGCCTTCGAGACGGCGCGGCGCCTCAGCCACGACTCCATGGAGGAGAAGGTGCCCTGGGCCTACCCCAAGGCCCTGGAGCTGCCGGCGCCGCTCGTCATCCCCGGCAGCGGCAGCCGCGAGCGCTTCACGCAGGCCGAGCGCGTCAAGGGCATCCTGCAGGAGATCTTCCTCTCCAAGGAGAGGTGAGCGAGGGGGATTTTGGGGGCATTTGTGGGGAATTTGGGAATTTGGGTGGGGGGGTAAATCCCAGATTTCTTTTTGGTGGTGGGGAATGGGGGATTTGCAGTGTTCAGGGCCCAGCATGTCAGGGGGTGGTGAGGGTGATTTGGTGGCCATTTCATGAGGGCTTTGGGGTCTGTTTTCTGAGGGCTTTGGGTGCCATTTTGTGAGGGCTTTGGGGTCTGTTTCACGAGGGCTTTGGGGTCTGTTTTCTGAGGGGTTTAGGTGCCATTTTGTGAGGGCTTTGGGGTCTGTTTTCTGAGGGCTTTGGGTGCCATTTTGTGAGGGCTTTGGGGTCTGTTTCACGAGGGCTTTGGGGTCTGTTTTCTGAGGGCTTTGGGTGCCATTTTGTGAGGGCTTTGGGGTCTGTTTCATGAGGGCTTTGGTGTCCGTTTTCTGAGGGGTTTAAGTGCCATTTTGTGAGGGCTTTGGCCGCCATTTTGTGAGGGCTTTGGGTGCCATTTTGTGAGGGCTTTGGGGTCTGTTTCATGAGGGCTTTGGGGTCTGTTTTCTGAGGGGTTTGGGTGCTGTTTTGTGAAGGCTTTGGGTGCCATTTTATGAGGGCTTTGGGGTCTGTTTCATGAGGGCTTTGGCGTCTGTTTTCTGAGGGCTTTAGGTGCAGTTTTGTGAAGGCTTTGGGTGCCATTTTATGAGGGCTTTGGGGTCTGTTTTTTGAGGGCATTGGGTGCCATTTTATGAGGGCTTTGGAGTCCGTTTTCTGAGGGCATTGGGCGCCATTTTGTGAGGGCTTTGGCCGCCATTTTGTGAGGGCTTTGGGGTCAAAATTGTGAGGGCTTTGGGGTCTATTTTTGAGGGCTTTGGTGGTTATTTTGTGAGGGCTTTGGGGTCTTTTTTGTGGGGGTTTCAGTGGTCATTTTGTGAGGGCTTTGAGTGCCATTTTGTGAGGGCTTTGGGTGCCATTTTGTGAGGGCTTTGGGTGCCATTTTGTGAGGGCTTTGGTGTCCATTCTGAGGATGCTTTGGAGGACATTTTGGAGACACTTTTGGGGACAGTTTATAGGCTTTTTTGGGAGCACTTTGAGACTCTTTTTGGGACATTTTGGGGGCCATTTTGGAGGCTATTTTAGAAACATTTTGAATCCCTTTTAGACACATTTTGGATGCTGTTTTAGGAGCCCTTTTTGGGGCCAGTGTGGGGTCACTTGGGGCACCATTTTGTGAGGAATTTGAGAGCCATTTTGGGGATGATTTTAGCCTCTTTTTGGGGAGGCTCTTAAGTTTTTTTAGGAATCCTTTTGGTGCCATTTTGGGAATTATTTCAGGAACATTTTAGGTGCCTTTTTTGTCACTTTGAAGAGACCATTTTGGGATCACTTTGTCCCTTTTTGGGCGACACTTTGGGCGCATTTCGGGACACCCAAGTTTGTGGAGAATCCAATATTTCTGGCACACACAGAACTGGAAAACCTAAAGCTGGAAATGTGGGCTAGGAAGCCTTTGGGCCCTCAGTGAGAAAAAAAAAGAGGAAACAAAAGGCAAAAACAGGGGAAAAAAATGGGAGGAAATGGGAAAAATGAGGAAAAGGACAAAAAGAGGGGGAAAATGGGGGGGGGAAATGGGAAAAAAACGAGAAAAAAGGGCAAAACCCAGGGAAAAATGAGGAAAAAAAAAGAGAAAAAAGGGCAAAACTGGGGAGAAAATGGGAAGAAATTAGAAAAAAATTTTTGGGACCCCAGAAACCCACTGAGCTTTTCCCACTCCCTCAGCATTCCCGACAGCCCCCACGAGCCCGACCCGGAATCCTACGAGCCGCTCCCGCCCAAACTCATCCCCTTGGACGAGGTAAGCCCTGAAAAAAAACCCCCAAAAAAACCCCAAAAAAAGCTAAAAAACCCCAAAGTGCCTTTGGTGACCCCCCGTTTGTGCCCCCCCAGGACTGCTCGGGCGAGGACGGGGCCTATCCCGAGGGGCTGGATCCCGGCGCCGCCGCGGCCTCCCCGGAGCCGGGGGCGGGGGCCAAGCTGCCCCCAGTGCTTGCCAACCTCATGGGCAGCGTCGGGGCTGGCAAGGGACCCCCAGGACCCCCCCAAAACGCCCCCATCAACATGCAGGAGATCCTCAGCTCCATCATGGTAACCCCCACAAACGGGGCACCCCGAAATTTGGGGGGGGGGAGGGGGGAGGGGGGGTCACACGTAGCCGTGGGGGGGGCACAAATTGAGGGGGGTCACCCCCATTGTGGGGTTAAATTGTGGAGGTTATAAATTTGGGGGGGGTCACTCCCCATCCTTTGAACCCGAGATTTGGGGATACCTCAAAATCTGGGGGAGGGAGGGTCATAAATTGTGGCCATCACAAATTGGGACATTGTGATTTGGGACACCCCAAAATCTGTGGGGTCACAGCTGGGAGGGGTAAAAGGGTGGAACCCCCATTTTCCCCTTCCCTCGCTGGGGTTTTTCCCTGATTCCCCCTTTTTTTCCCTCTTTTTCTTTTTCCCTTCTTTTTTCCCCTTTCTCCCCTTTTGTCTTTTTCTTTCTTCTCGTTGATCCCTGGTTTCCCCCATTTTTGCCTGGTTTTTGCCTCTTTTTTCCTCATTTCTTCCTATTTTCCCCCTGGTTTTCCCCAGTTTTTCCTCTTTTTTCTCATTTCCCCTCCTTTTTCCTTTAATTTTGCCCTTTTTTTCTCATTTTGTTCTCATTTTCTCCCACTTTTCCCCCCCTTCCCCCTTTTCCCCCCCATTTTGCCCTTTGTTCCTATTTTTCCCCATTTCCCTCCCCCGTTTTTTACCTTTTTTCTCATTTTCCCCCCATTTTTCCTCTTCTTTCTCATTTTCCCCCATTTCACCCCTGGTTTTTCCCATTTTTTCTCATTTTCCCCCCATTTTTTCCTCATTTTCCCCCCATTCCCCCCCATTTTTTCTCATTTTCCCCCTTTTTTCTCATTTTCCCCCCATTTTTTCTCATTTTCCCCCCATTTTTTCTCATTTTCCCCCATTTCACCCCTGGTTTTTCTCATTTTTTCTCATTTTCCCCCCATTTTTCTCATTTTCCCCATTTTGCCTCTGTTGTTTCCCATTTTTTCTCATTTCCCCCCATTTTTCTCATTTTCCCCCATTTCACCCCTGATTTTTCCGATTTTTTCTCATTTTCTCCCCATTTTTTCTCATTTTCTCCCCATTTTTTCTCATTTTCTCCCCATTCCCCCCCATATTTTCCCATTTCCCCCCATTTCACCCCTGGTTTTTCCCATTTTTTCCCATTTTCCCCCCATTTTTTCTCATTTTTCCCCATTTCCCCCCCCATTTTTCCCATTTTTTCTCATTTTCCCCCCCTTTTTTCTCATTTCCCCCCCTTTTTTCTCATTTCCCCCCATTTTTTCTCATTTTCCCCCCATTTTTTCTCATTTTCCCCCATTTCCCCCCCATTTTTCCCATTTTTTCTCATTTTCCCCCCTTTTTTTCTCATTTTCCCCCATTTTTTCTCATTTTCCCCCATTTTTCTCATTTCCCCCCATTTTTTCTCATTTTCCCCATCTCACCCCCATTTTTTCCCATTTTTTCTCATTTCCCCCCATATTTTCTCATTTTCCCCCATCTCACCCCTGTTTTTTCCCATTTTTTCTGATTTTCCCCCCATTTTCCCCCTTTTTTCTCATTTTCCCCCCATTTATTTTAATTTTCCCCCCATTTCCCCCCCATTTTTTCTCATTTCCCCCCATTTTTTCTCATTTTCCCCCCATTTTTTCTCATTTCCCCCCCATTTTTTCCCATTTTCCCCCATTCCCCCCCATTTTTTCCCATTTTTTCTCATTTTCCCCCATTTTTTCTCATTTTCCCCCCGTTTTTTCTCATTTTCCCCCCATTTTTTGTCATTTTCCCCATTTTTCCCATTTCCCCCATCTCCCCCCCGTTTTTTCCCGTTTTTTCTCATTTTTCCCCCATTCCCCCCCATTTTTTCCCATTTTCCCCCATTTCCCCCCCATTTTTTCCCATTTTTTCCCATTTTCCCCCCATTTTTTCCCATTTTTTCCCATTTTTTCTCATTTTTTCCCGTTTTTTCCCATTTTTTCCCATTTTTTCTCATTTTCCCCCCGTTTCTCCCCCAGGGCGGCCCCAGCAGCCACAAGGCCGAGGAGCTGCTGAAGCAGCCGGACTACTCGGACAAGATCAAACACCTGCTGGGCAACCTGGGCAGCCAGCCCCCAGGGGGGCCCGGGGCAGGTGAGGCACACCTGGGGACACTCCTGGGGTCCCCACGGGGCTTTGGGGTGCTCCTGGCCGGGGGACACACGTGGGGACAGTGCCCAGTGGCCCTGACAGGGGTTTTGGGGACACCCCCTTCAGTTGGGGTCACCTGGGGCAGGTGTCCCTTAGATTGGGGGTCTCCAAATTGGGGACACCCCCTTCAATTGGGGTCACCTGGGGGCAGGTGTCCCTTAGATTGGGGGTCTCCAAATTGGGGACACCCCCTTGAATTGGGGTAAATTTGGGGGTCTCTTAATTGGGGTGATCTCCTTAATTGGGGTAAATTTGGGGGTCTCCCAATCTAGGACACCCCCTTAATTTTGGGGTAAATTTGGGGGTCTCTTAATTGGGGTGATCTCCTTTAATTGGGGTAAATTTGGGGGTCTCTTAATTGGGGTGTTCCCCTTTAATTGGGGTAAATTTGGGGGGTCTCTTAATTAGGGTGATCTCCTTTAATTGGGGTAAATTTGGGGGGTCTCTTAATTGGGGTGATCTCCTTAATTGGGGTAAATTTGGGGGTCTCCAAATCTAGGACACCCCCTTAATTTTGGGGTAAATTTGGGGGTCTCTAAATTGGGGACACCCCCTTGAATTGGGGTAAATTTGGGGGGTCTCCAGATCTGGGACACCTCCTTAATTTTGGGGTAAATTTGGGGGTCTCCAAATTGGGGACACCCCCTTAATTTTGGGGGTCTCTTAATTGGGATGTTCTCCTTAATTGGGGTAAATTTGGGGGTCTCCAGATTTGGGACACCCCCTTAATTTTGGGGTAAATTTGGGGGTCTCTTAATTGGGGTGATCTCCTTAATTGGGGTAAATTTGGGGGTCTCTAAATTGGGGACACCCCCTTGAATTGGGGTAAATTTGGGGGTCTCCAGATCTGGGACACCCCCTTGAATTGGGGTAAATTTGGGGGTCTCCAAATTGGGGACACCTCTTTAATTTTGGGGTAAATTTGGGGGTCTCCAAATTGGGGACACCCCCTTTTAATTGGGGTAAATTTGGGGGTCTCCAAATCTGGGACACCCCCTTAATTTTGGGATAAATTTGGGGGTCTCTTAATTGGGATGTTCTCCTTTAATTGGGGTAAATTTGGGGGTCTCTTAATTGGGGTGATCTCCTTAATTGGGGTAAATTTGGGGGTCTCCAAATCTGGGACACCCCCTTAATTTTGGGGTGAATTTGGGGGTCTCCAAATTGGGGACACCCCCTTTTAATCGGGGTAAATTTGGGGGTCTCCAGATCTGGGACACCCCCTTAATTTTGGGGTAAATTTGGGGGTCTCCAAATCTGGGACACTCCCTTAATTTTGGGGTAAATTTGGGGGTCTCTTAATTGGGGTGTTCTCCTTTAATTGGGGTAAATTTGGGGGTCTCTAAATTGGGGTGTTCCCCTTTAATTGGGGTAAATTTGGGGGTCTCTAAATTGGGGTGTTCCCCTTTAATTGGGGTAAATTTGGGGGTCTCCAAATTGGGGACACCCCCTTCAATTGGGGTCACCTGGGGGCAGGTGTCCCTTAAATTGGGGGTCTCCAAATTGGGGACACCCCCTTGAATTGGGGTAAATTTGGGGGTCTCCAAATCTGGGACACCCCCTTAATTTTGGGGTAAATTTGGGGGTCTCTTAATTGAGGTGTTCTCCTTAATTGGGGTGGATTTGGGGGTGTCTTAATTGGGGTGTTCTCCTTTAATTGGGGTAAATTTGGGGGTCTCTTAATTGAGGTGTTCTCCTTAATTGGGGTGGATTTGGGGGTGTCTTAATTGGGGTGTTCTCCTTTAATTGGGGTAAATTTGGGGGTCTCCAAATCTTGGACACCTCCTTAATTTTGGGGTAAATTTGGGGGTCTCCCAATCTAGGACACCCCCTTAATTTTGGGGTAAATTTGGGGGTCTCCAGATCTGGGACACCCCCTTAATTTTGGGGGTCTCTAAATTGGGGTGTTCTCCTTTAATTGGGGTAAATTTGGGGGTCTCTTAATTGGGGTGATCTCCTTAATTGGGGTAAATTTGGGGGTCTCCAAATTGGGGACACCCCCTTAATTTTGGGGTAAATTTGGGGGTCTCCAAATTTGGGACACCCCCTTAATTTTGGGGTAAATTTGGGGGTCTCTTAATTGGGGTGATCTCTTTAATTGGGGTAAATTTGGGGGTCTCCAAATTTGGGACACCCCCTTAATTTTGGGGGTCTCTAAATTGGGATGTTCTCCTTTAATTGGGGTAAATTTGGGGGGTCTCTTAATTGGGGTGATCTCCTTAATTGGGGTAAATTTGGGGGTCTCTTAATTGGGGTGATCTCCTTAATTGGGGTAAATTTGGGGGTCTCCAAATCTGGGACACCTCCTTAATTTTGGGGTAATTTTGGGGGTCTCTTAATTGGGGTGTTCTCCTTTAATTGGGGTAAATTTGGGGGTCTCCAAATTGGGGACACCCCCTTGAATTGGGGTAAATTTGGGGGGGTCTCTTAATTGGGGTGATCTCCTTAATTGGGGTAAATTTGGGGGTCTCCAGATCTGGGACACCCCCTTAATTTTGGGGTAAATTTGGAGGTCTCTTAATTGGGGACACCCCCTTAATTTTGGGGTAAATTTGGGGGTCTCCAAATTTGGGATGTTCCCCTTTAATTGGGGTAAATTTGGGGGTCTCTTAATTGGGGTGTTCTCCTTTAATTGGGGTAAATTTGGGGGTCTCTAAATTGGGGTGATCTCCTTAATTGGGGTGGATTTCGGGGGTCTCTAAACTGCACACCCTCTCCCTCAGGGGGTGTTT
This sequence comes from Haemorhous mexicanus, assembly GCF_027477595.1. Classification (NCBI taxonomy): domain Eukaryota; kingdom Metazoa; phylum Chordata; class Aves; order Passeriformes; family Fringillidae; genus Haemorhous; species Haemorhous mexicanus. Next base: position 50,268 of record NW_026775984.1, on the reverse strand, counting down.
TGGGGTCCCCCTGACCCATTTTTTCTGTTTTTTCCCCCATTTTTGCAGTTCCCCACGGGCTGCTGGGCCCTGGACCCATGAACGGTTTCCCACCCCCCAAAATGCAGCACTTCCCCCCGGGGGGGCCCATGCCGGGTAAGTGTCCCCTCCCCAAATTACCTAAACCCTAAAAAATCCCCCTAAAAAAAACCCCAAAACTACAAAAATCTTCCAACTCCCCAAAAATCCCTCCAAACGCCCTGAAAAACCTGAAAAATTCCTCCCAAACCCCCAAGAAATTTTCCAAAAATTAAAAAACTTGAAAAAAATCTCCCGAAAACCCCCCAAAAATCTCCCAAAAACCCCTCAAAAATTTCCCTAAAGCCCCCTCAAAAATCCTTAAAATCCCCCCCCAAAAAAACCCCACAATTTAAAAAAAACCCCAAAAAAATAAACAAAAACCCATCAAAACCAAAAAAAAATTTTCCCAAAAATATCCCATAAAAAACCCCAAAAAATTTCCCCAACCCCCCCCTAAAAAAATCCTTTAAAACCTCAAAAAAATCCCCAAATCCGCATTTTTAACCCCAATTTTTCTCTCTCTCTCTCTCTCCCCGCAGGTCCCCACGGCGGCGGCGGCGGGGGAGGGGGTCCCGGCCTCCCCCCGGGGCTCCCGGGGGGTCCCCGAATGTTGGGGCCGCCCCCTCCCCAACGCGGCGGCGATTTCTGGGGGGAGGGGCCCGACGGGGGTGGGGGAGGGGGCGGCCTCCGCGGGGGCCCCCCCAACGGGGGAGGGGGAATGCGCGGGGGAGGGGGAGGGGGCGGCGGGGGGGGGCCGCCCCCTCCCCCGTTCCACCGCCCCCCGCCCCGAGGGGGTCGCGGCGGTGCCGAGCCCCCCCCCTCCCCCCCCTTATCGCTGCCGGGGTGGGGGTGGGGGAGGGGGCAGGAGCGGGGGACCCCCCCCCAATGGCGGCGGCGGCGGCGGGGGGTCTCGGGGGGGTCCTCCCCCACCCCCCGGCGGGCACGGCGAGCACGGCAGAGACCACCCCCCCCCCCCGGGGCCACGGCGGAGGGCACGGCGGAGGTAAATTGGGGGGGGGGGCCTGGCTCTGGGGGGGGGCCCGGCCCCGCTTGGGAGGGGCCCGTGGGTGCCCCCTCCCCACCCCCGCCGCCCCCCGCCTTTCCTGCCCCGCTGGAGGGGGGGGGGCGGCGAGCCCCCTCCCCCACCCCCTCACCATCCCCCCATGCACCCCCCGGAGCACCCCCCCGGGCCGTGGGGGAGGGGCCACGACTGGCGCAGACCCCCCATGGGGCTCTGAGGAGGGGGAGGGGCTGAGAGAGACCCCTCCCCTAAAAATTGGTGTGATCCCCCTCCCCCATCCCGAAATGGCTGCGGGGTGAGAGGGGCAGAGAGGGACCCCTCCCCCAAAATGGGGCAGAGAGGGACCCCCCCCACAATGGGGCTGAGGGACCCCTCCCCAAAATGGGGAAGAGAGGGACCCCCCCCCACAATGGGGCTGAGGGACACCCCAGAGTGGGGCAGGGGCAGAGAGAGAGCCCCCCCAAAATGGGGGTGATGGTGGTGGAGACCCCCCCAAAAACGGCAGTGAGGGGTTCCCCTCAGAAATGGGGAGGGGTCTTCCTGATATATGGGGAGGAAACCCCCTCCCAAAATGGCTCCAGGGCAGCGAGAGACCCCTCCCCAAAATGGGGGTGGTGGCGGTGAGGGACGCCTCCAAAATGGCCCCTGAGGAGTGCTGGGCTTGCCCCCAAAATGCCTGAGACCCCCCCCACCAAAAGTTTTCTGGAGGGTGGCGAAGGACCCCCGCCCCAAAATGGCTGCGGGACCCCTCAAAATGGGGAGGGACCCCCGCCCCAAAATGGCTGAAGGGACCCCCCAGAATCGGGAGCGACCCCTGCCCAAAACGGGGCCCAGCCTCTAACGCCGGCTGTGGCGGGAGCGGCCGCGGGGCATGCTGGGAGTTGTAGTTTGGCGGTCGGTTGCGAGAAGGGCATGCTGGGAGTTGTAGTTTGGTGCTTGCAAAGCGGCCGCGAGGCGTGCTGGGAAGGATGGGGGCGTGGCAAGCCGGCCGCATAGGCCGCTGGGAGTTGTAGTTTAAACCTGTGGTCGCTAGGCATGCTGGGAGTTGTAGTTTGGGTCATAGGAGGGCAGCAAGGGATGGTGGGAGTTAGGAGCAGCTCCTAACTGAAAGCCGCTGAGGCCTGGTGGGGGTTAAATCTGCTCTGGGAGGGGCTGCAAAGGATTCTGGGAGCTGTGGTTCAGCCTGCGAGACATCAAAGCATGCTGGGAGTTGTAGTTCAGCTCCAGGTGTGCTGCAGGGTTTTACAGAGGGGCCCAAAACCCGGCCTAAGGAGGCCTCTGACACCTGGCAGGGCCTAAACCCGTCACTAACGCCACAGCAATGGGTGCTGGGAGCTGTAGTTCCACAGCTGTGGCAGCAAGGCATGATGGGAGTTGTAGTTCGGCTCTCAGGTTGCCGAAAGCCTGAGGGGGCTTTACCTGGCCAGCAAGGGTCGCTGGGATTTGTAGTTTATCTTTCATTTAACCAGGAAGGCACGCTGGGAGCTGTAGTTTCTCTGTTAGTGAGAAGCAAAGGATGCTGGGAGTTGTAGTTTCGCTCATCAAGGCCTAAAACCGATCCTGAGGGGGCCACTGAGGCCTGGTGGGGCCTGAACCTGTCTTTAATTTAGCAGCAAGGCATGCTGGGAGTTGTAGTTTGGCTCCCATTTCATTAACAAGGCATGCTGGAAGTTATTGTGGCTCTGGCAAGCAGCAGGGGATGCTGGGAGTTGTAGTTCATGTGGTTTTGTGGTGCAAAGGATGCTGGGAGTTGTAGTTCCGGGATCGGGGTTCTCCCCTAAAATCCCCCCAGCCCCTCCCAATTCTGGGACAGGGACCCCACTGCCCCCCGGCCCCAAAATCCCCATTTTTAACCCCATTTTTTTAATCCTGTCCTTTTGTCCTCCCGTGGCTGCTCCGGGAGCGTTTTGGGACTGAGGGTTCACCCCCCTCCCCCCCAAACCCCCAAAATCCTCTTTAAAAACCCCAAATCCTTCTAAAACCCCCCAAAATCCTGTCCCTGTCCTTTTCTTTCCTCATTTTGGGGTAATTTTTAGTTATTTTGGTGTCATGGGTTCATCCCCTTCTTGTTTAAGCCCCCAAAATCCTCCTTAAACACCCCAAAATTCTCTTTAAATTCCCCAAAATTCACTTTTGATGCCCCTTTTTTTCACCCCTTCCCGCCCTTCCTCCTCCTCCTCCCACGGCCGCCATGTTGGATTTACTGGTGCCGTTTTTGGGCCATTTAAGGGCATTTTTGGGGTCAGGGGTTCATCCCCTTCACCTTTACCCTCCAAAGTCCCCCTTAACTCCCCCAAAATCTCCTCAAACGCCCCAAAATCCTTCTGGAACTCTCCGAAATCCTGTCCCCCCATGGAGCCGACATTTTGAGGCCTTCCCAGGCCTGCTCTGAGGCCGTTTTGGGGCCATTTTAGGCGATTTCGGGGCAATTTTGGGCTTGGTTTGGGGTCAGCGGTTAATCCCCCTCCCCTTTAAACCCCAAAATCCTCTTTAAACCCCCAAAATTCTCTTTAAACCCCCCAAAATTTGTGTTCCCACCCTTCTCTCCCTCACAGAGCTGCCACCATTTTGGGCCAATTTGGGCCTATTTTGAGGCCATCCTGGAGCCGTTTTGGGGCCATTCAAAACATTTTTGGCCCATTTGGGGTCAGGGGTTTATTCCCCTCCCCTTTAAACCCCAAAATCCACTTTAACCCCCCCAAAATTCTCTTTAAACCCCCCCAAATTTGTGTTCCCACCCTTCTCTCCCTCACAGACCTGCCGCCATTTTGGGCCCATTCTAAGGCTGTCCTGGAGCCATTTTGGGGCCATTTTCCGCCTTTTTGGGGCCATTTGGAAACATTCTGGGCCATTTCGGGGTCAGGGGTTCACCCCCTTCCCCTTTAACCCCCAAAATCCTCCTCAAACCTCCCAAAATCTTCCCAAAATCCTCCAAAATCGCTTCCCCACCGTCCTCTCCCAGCCGCCATTTTGAGGCCGTCCCGGAGCCATTTTGGGGCCATTTTGAGCCGTTTTGGGGCCGTTTTAAACCATTTTGGGGCCAGGGCTACACTCCCTTCCCCTCAAACCCCAAAATCCTCCCCAAACCTTTTTAACCCTTTCCTCCCCTCCCTCCTGCTGACCCCCCCCAGTGCCGGGGTGGCTCTGGGCCGGTTTTGGGGCTGTTTTGGGCCTTTTTGGGGCCGTTTTGGGCCTTTTGCAGCTGTTTTGGGGCCATTTTGGGGCTGTTTGGAAACATTTTGGGATCAGGGGTTCACCCCTTTTCCCTTTAACCCCCAAAATTTCCCTCAAACGTCCCAAAATCCTCCTAAAACCCTCCCAAACCCCTCCAAAATCGCGTCCCTACCGTCCTCTCCCAGCCGCCATTTTGAGGCCGTCCCGGAGCCATTTTGGGGCCGTTTTGAGCCATTTTGGGGCCGTTTTGAGCCATTTTGGGGCCGTTTTGAGTCAGGGGGGGTTCATCCCTCCCTCCCCCTCGAACCCCAAAATCCTCCCCAAACCTTTTTAACCCTTTCCCCCCCTCCCTCCCGCTGACCCTCCCCCCACGGTGCCGGGGTGTCTCCGGGCCGGTTTCGGGGCCGTTTTTGGGGCCATTTTGGGCCTTTTTGGGGCCGTTTTGGGGCCGGGGGCCGGCGCCTGACGCGCCCCCCCCCTTTTGTCTCCCCCAGACATGTCGAGCCGCGCCGTGTGCCGCCACTTCATGCTCAAGGGCAGCTGCAGGTACGAGAACAACTGTGCCTTCTACCACCCCGGCGTCAACGGGCCCCCCCTGCCCTGAAACCCCCCGAAATCACCCCAAAAAAAACCCCAAATCCACCCCAAAAACCCCCCCCGGTTATGGCTTCCGTGAGGCCTCGGAGGGGGAAAGAACGGAGAGGAAAAATGGGGGAAAAATCAGATTATTGTTGGGGTGTGGTGGTGGTGGTGGTGGTGGTGAGGGGGGGTTGGGTGGAGATTTGGGGAAAAACTTGGAAATTTGGGGCAAAACTTGGAAATTCAGGGCAGGAATTGGAAATTTGGGGTAAAAATTGGAAATATGGGGTAGGAATTGGGAATTTTGGGTAGAAATTTGAAATTTGGGGTAAAAATTGGAGGTTTGGGGTAGGAATTGGAGATTTGGGTAAAAAATTGGAGATTTGGGGTAGGAATTGGAGATTTGGGGTAGAAATTAGAAATTTGGGGTAAAAATTGGAAATATGGGGTAGGAATTGGAAATTTTGGGTAGAAATTAGAAATTTGGGGTAAAAATTGGAGGTTTGGGGAAGGAATTGGAGATTTGGGTAAAAAATTGGAGATTTGGGGTAGAAAATTGGAGATTTGGGGTAGGAATTGGAGATTTGGGGTAGGAATTGGAAATTCAGGGCAGGAATTGGAAATTTGGGGTAAAAATTGAAGATTTGGGGCAGGAATTGGAAATTTAGGGGGGAAAATGCTCCTTTAAGGGGTGGAAATTGGAAATTTGGGGTTAAAAATTGGAAATTTGGGGTTAAAAAGTGGAAATTTCGGGTAAAAGGTGGAGTGTAGGGGGAAAAAGCCCCTTAAAGGGGCAGAAATGTGAATTTTTGGAGGGAAAAATGTGAATTTTGGGGGGGAAATCAAATTTATGGGGTGGGAATTGATCTTTAAGAGCCAGAAATTGGAATTTAGGGGGGAAAAGTTGGAATTTAGGAGTGGAAATCCTTTCACAAGGGACAGAAATTGTCATTTATGGAGCGGAAATTAAAATTTTCCGGGTGGAAATGGGGATTTTGGGGAGAAATCATCAATTTTGGAGCAAAAATTTGAATTTAAGGGGTGGAAATTGTCATTCACGGGGTAGAATTTCCAATTTCTGGGTTGAAATCCCTCCCCAAGGAGTGAAATATTTCATTTTTGGGGCAGAAATTGTCGTTTTGGGGGCGGAAATCCCCCCCAGGAGCACAAACTCTGATTCGTGGGGTGGAAATTTCCCCCTCAGAGGTAAAAATTGTCACTTTTGGGGCAGAAAATCCCAATTTTGGGGGTTTATCCTTTTCAGGGCTTTAAAAATCTCAATTTTAGGGCAAAACCTTTCGATTCTGGGGGCAAAACGTCTCCCCAGGGGCAGAAATTTTCATTTTTGGGGCTGAAATTTTCATTTTTGAGGCAAAAATTTTCATTTTTGAGGCAAAAATTCTCATTTTTTGGGGCTGAAATTTTCATTTTTGAGGCAGAATTTTTCATTTTTGGGACAATTTTTCATTTTTGAGGCAGAATTTTTCATTTTTGAGGCAGAATTTTTCATTTTTGGGACAGAATTTTTCACTTTTGGGGTTTTAGCACCTTCAGGGCTCAATAATTTTCCATTTTGGGTCAAACCCTTCAATTTTCAGACCCAAATCCCCCCTTAGGGCCGCCCCTCCCCCACACCCAGGGCTGCCCCTCCCCCTTTGCCGGGGGGGCTGGACCCCCCCCAAAGGTGACGTCACCCCCTGGGGGGAGGGGAGGGGGAGGGGCAATTAGTAATTATTAATTACCCATTAATAATTATTTATTCACCACCACCACCCCTCCCCCACCGGGTCCAACTCTGCCCCATTTTGGGGGTGGGAGGGGGAGGGGAGGGGAGTTTTCCCCTCCCCCACCCCCGCAAATCCTCCCCTCCCCCCTCAGCTCGCAGCCGCCGCCCCTCCCCCACTCCGCCGCCGCCGCCGCCTTTGGGGGGGGTGGGGGAGGGGCCGGGGGGGTGGGGGAGGGGCGGGGTGGGGGAGGGGCCGCGCCGGACGCTGTTTTCTGTGAAAACTTTGGCCGGGGGGGGGGGGAGGGGCGACACCCCCCCCCCCCTTTTGTATATTTTGTACATTATTAATAAAGTTTGGGGAGAAACCCCGGAAAGGAGAGAGCCTGCTCTGTGGGGGAGGGGCCCGACACCGGGGTCACCCTGGGGTCACTGTGGGGTCACTGCGGGGTCACCCTGGGGTCACCCTGGGGTCAGCTGGGGTCACTCCAGAGAGCCCGGAAAGGAGAGAGCCTGCTCTGTGGGGGAGGGGCAGGACACGCGGGGTCACCCTGGGGTCAGCTGGGGTCACCCTGGGGTCAGCTGGGGTCACTCCGGGTCATTTGGTCACCCTAGGGTCACTCAGGGTCATTCGGTCACTCTGGAGACCCCAGGGAGGAGGCAGGGATGTCACCCCACTGACCACACCCACTCTGACCACACCCACTCTGACCACACCCACATTAAGCCCGCCCACTCTGCCATTGCTCCACCCCCATTTATTCCCCTCTGCGCCCCTGGCGGTCACTGCAGAGAACTGTGGTCACTCCATTGGTCACTGTGGACACTCTGGTGCTGACCACACCCACTGACCACACCCACACAGACCACACCCACTCCCCATTACTCCACCTCCATTTATTTCTCCCTTCTGTCCTCTGCGGGGAACTGCGGCCACTCCAGTGGTCACTGTGGACACTCTAGTGCTGACCACACCCACACTGACCACACCCACACTGACCACGCCCACTCGGCCATTGCTCCACCTCCATTTCTCCCTTTGGTCCCCTCGTGGTCACCGCAGGGAACTGCGGTCACTGCGGCCTCTCCATTGGTCACTGTGGTCACTCCAGTGGTCACTGTGGACACTCTGGTGCTGACCACACCCACTGACCACACCCACACTGACCACGCCCACTCGGCCATTGCTCCACCTCCATTTATTTCTCCCTTCTGTCCTCTGCGGGGAACTGCGGAGAACTGCGGCCACTCCTGCGGTCACTGTGGTCCCTCAGTGCTGACCACACCCGCTGACCACACCCATTGACCACGCCCACTCCCCCATTGCTCCACCTCCATTTCTCCCTTTTGTCCTCTGCGGGGAACTGCGGCCACTCCAGTGATCACTGTGGACACTCTAGTGCTGACCACACCCACACTGACCACACCCGCACTGACCAAACCCACACTGACCACGCCCACTCTGCCATTGCTCCACCTCCATTTATTTCTCCCTTTTGTCCCCTGGCGGTCACTGCGGGGAACTGCGGCCACTCCAGCGGTCACTGTGGCCACTCTTGTGGTCACTGCGGTCACTGTGGTCCCTCAGTGCTGACCACACCCACTGACGACGCCGACCACACCCACACTGACCACACCCAGATTAACCACGCCCACTCCGCCATTGCTCCACCACCGTTTATTCCCCTCTGCGCCCCCTGCTGGTCACGGCTGGTAACTGCAGCCACCGCAGCGGTCACTGCGGTCACTGTGGTCACCCAGGTGGTCACTGTGGTCACTCAGGTGGTCACTGCGGTCACTCGGGCGGTCACTGTGGTCACTGTGGTCACTCGGGGTGGTCACTGCAGTCACTTGAGTGGTCACTGTGGTCACTTGGGTGGTCACTGTGGTCACTGTGGTCACTGTGGTGGTCACTGTGGTCACTGTGGTCACTGTGGTCACTGTGGTCACTCGGGTGGTCACTGTGGTCACTTGGGTGGTCACTGTGGTCACTGTGGTCACTCGGGTGGTCACTGTGGTCACTCTGGTCACTCGTCACTCAGGTGGTCACTGTGGTCACTCAGGTGGTCACTGTGGTCACTGTGGTCACTCCGCTGGTCACTCGGGTGGTCACTGTGGTCACTGTGGTCACTCGGGTGGTCGCTGTGGTCACTCAGGTGGTCACTGTGGTCACTGCGGTCACTGCGGTCACTGCGGTCACTGCAGCGGTCACTGTGGTCACTCAGGTGGTCGCTGTGGTCACTCAGGTGGTCACTGTGGTCACTCAGGTGGTCACTGTGGTCACTGTGGTCACTGCGGTCACTGCGGTCACTCGGGCGGTCACTGTGGTCACTCGGGTGGTCACTGTGGCCACTCCGCTGGTCACTCCCGGGGCCGGTGCACCACCACCTCGCCCAGGGCCTCCAGCACCTCCGTTTGTAGTCGTCGAAGTCGCCGTCGATCTGGCTCAGGCCCTGCTCCTCCACCACCCACAGCTGGCAGTTGGTCTCGGTGATCAGCCGGCGTCGTGGCTGACCACGATCACCGCTGTGACGTCACAGTGACGTCAGCGTGACGTCACCACTCTGGGGTCCCGTTTTGGGGCATTTTTGGGGTGTTTTAATGGCATTTTAAATCCAAATTTAGGGCATTTTTAATCCAATTTTGGGCATTTCTAATCCATTTTTGGGGAATTTTTCATCCATTTCTGGGGCATTTTGGATCCATTTTAGGGCATTTTTAATCCATTCTTGGGGCATTTTTAATCCATTTTTGGGGCATTTCTAATCATTTTTGGGGAATTTTTCATCCATTTTTGGGGCATTTCTAATCCCATTTTTGGGTATTTCCCTCCCCAGTTTTTTGGAATTTTCCCCCTCCCCCTAATTCACATTTTCCCCTTCATTTTCGGGCTCCATTTTCCCATTTTTGGCCCCCCTCGCCCCGGTTCTAGGTGTGACGTCATCGCCATGGCCCCGCCCACCCCGGCCCCGCCCAGGGCCCCACCTCCTTTGTACTCGTTGATGGCGTCGGCCAAGGGCGTCGATGGATTCGAGTGTCCAGGGTTGTTGGTGGGCTCGTCCTGGGGGCCGAGGGGCGCTCAGGTGAGCTCACACCTGGCCACGCCCCTCCCGCCATGGCCACGCCCCTCCCCGAGCGGCCACGCCCTCCTGACCCCACCCAAACCACACCCAGGGCTGTGATTGGAAGGGGAACAGGAGCTCGGGAGGGGTCGGGGGTCACTCAGGTGAGCTCCCACTTGGCCACGCCCCTCCCAGGCCCCACCCCCTCTCAGGCCACGCCCCTCACCAGGATCAGCACGTCAGGTTCTCGGCAGGAGAGTTCAGCAAACACCACCCGGGCCTTCTGCCCACCTGCGGGAAGGGGCGGGGCTCAGCCACAGGCCACGCCCATCCACACCTTGCGTGTCCTAGCCACGCCCTCCCTTGTGGCGGCCACACTCCCCCAGGTCATAGCCACGCCCTCCACTCTCCCGCCACACCTTTGCTGACGCTAGCCACGCCCACCCAGGTATTAGCCACGCCCACCCCACCTGAGGTGTTAGCCACACCCTTCATGTCCCAGCCACGCCCCGCCAACACTAACCACACCTCTCTAGACATCAGCCACACCCTCCCAGGTACCAGCCACGCCCTCCCCACGCCCCCCAGGTGCCGGCCCCGCCCCCCCAGGCGCGGTGGCCCCGCCCACCCGAGAGCTTGGCGATCTGCAGGGTGTGGGCGTGGCCCTCGAGGCCGAAGCGGCCGAGGCACCTGCGCGCCTCCTGGTGGGGGAGGTTGAAGCTGCGCCAGGAACTCGGCCGCCGTCTCCTCCAGGCGCAGCTGCTCGGCCGCCTGCTGGTTAAAGAAGCCCACCTTCTGCAGGGGGGCGGGGCCGGGTCAGGGACACGCCCACAGGCCACGCCCACCCACCACAGACCTGCCACACCCACCCCAGAGTGGCCACACCCACCTCCCACTGCTCATTAGAGAACCTCACCTTCTGCAGGGGGCGGGGCTGGGTCAGGGACACGCCCACAGGCCACGCCCACCCACCACAGAGCGGTCACACCCACCCCAGAGTGGCCACACCCACCTCTGAGCTGACACACCCACCTCCCACTTCTGAACCCCACCTTCTGCAGGTGAGGGCGGGGCACAGTCAAGGCCACGCCCGCACCCGTTGGCCCCTCCCCCACCCCGCATTCAGCTTCAGAAGGCGCTGCACCAGGTGAGGCCACGCCCATCGCCATTAGGCCACACCCCCTTTGTGACCACACCCCTTAATGTCTTAATGGGCAGCCGCACCTTTGACCACACCCGTTTAGACCCCGCCCTTTCCCCACCAATCGCTGCCACACCCACTTAGGCCCCGCCCCCTGTGGCCCCGCCCCTTTACCAGCCGATGGTTGCGCCTCATCTGCCCCCGGAGCTGCGGAGGAACCGGGGGGGAAAGGGTTAAAATCCCCAAATTTGGGCATTTCCCGCGCTCCGGGGCCGCCCCGGCTCGGGAGGGACCCCCCCCCCCCAGTTTGGGATTTTCCCCCCCAAGTTTTGGAATCTTTTCCCCCATTTTGGGATTTTCCCACCCCTTTTTGGGGATTTTCCCCCATTTTTGGGGTTTCCCCCATTTTTGGGGTTTTTCCCCATTTTGGGGGTTTTTTCCTTCCCATTTTTGGGGTTTTCCCTTCCCATTTTTAGAAATTTTCCCCCCAATTTTTGGGAATCTTTTCCCCGTTTTGGGATTTTCCCACCCCTTTTTGGGGTTTTCCCACATTTTTGGGGTTTTTCCCCATTTTTGGGATTTTCCCCATTTTTGGGGTTTTTTCCTTCCCATTTTTGGGGTTTTTCCCTTCCCATTTTTAAAAGTTTTCCCCCAATTTTTGGGAATCTTTTCCCCCATTTTGGGATTTTCCCACCCCTTTTTGGGGGCTTTTCCCCCATTTTTGGGATTTTTCCCCATTTTTGGGGTTTTTCCCCATTTTTGGAAATATTTTCCCCATTTTTGGGGTTTTTCCTTCCCATTTTTAGAAATTTTCCCCCCAATTTTTGGGAATCTTTTCCCTGTTTTGGGATTTTCCCACATTTTTGGGGTTTTTCCTTCCCATTTTTGGGGTTTTCCCCATTTTTTGGGATTTTCCCCATTTTTGGGGTTTTTCCCTTCCCATTTTTAGACATTTTCCCCCCAATTTTTGGGATCTCTCCCCCCTCCCCATTTTTGGGGATTTTTGGGGAATTTTCCCTCCCACGAATTCCCATTTTCCCTTTCCTTTTCAGGCTCCTTTTCCCCTTTTTTGGTCCCTTTTCCCCTTTTTTGGTCCCTTTTCCCCATTTTTGGTCCCTTTTCCCCATTTTCGGGGTCCCTCTCCCCATTCTTGGTGTCTTTTCCCATTTTCAAGGTCCCCAATCCCATTTTTAGGTTTTTTCCCCCCATTTCCGGCTCCCATTCCCCATTTTTAGGTTTTTCCCCCATTTCCGGGCTCCCTTTCCCCATTCCTGGTCCCTTTTCTCCCGTTCCCGGCGTTTTTTTTCCCCATTTTTGGGTTTTTTTCCCCATTTTTGTTTTCCCCATTCCGCAGTTTTGCCCCATTCCTGGTGGTTTTTTCCCCATTTTTAGGTCTTTTCCCCATTTTAGTTTTTCCCGTTCCCGATGGTTTTTCCCCCCGTTTTTGGGTTTTTTCCCCATTTTTGTTTTTCCCGTTCCCAGCAGTTTTTTCCCCCGTTTTTGGGTTTTTCCCCATTTTTAGTTTTTCCCCATTCCCAGCGATTTTTTTCCCGTTTTGGGTTTTTTCCCCGTTTTTCTTTTTTCCCCATTTTGGGTTTTTTCCCCATTTCTGTTTTTCCCCATTCCCAGTGGTTTTTTGCCCCGTTTTTGGTTTTTGCCCGTTCCCGGCAGTTTTTCCCCATTTCTGTTTTCCCCATTCCCGGCAGTTTCTGCCCCGTTTTGGGTTTTTTCCCCATTTCTGTTTTTCCCCATTTTTTGGTTTTTCCCCATTTCTGTTTTTCCCCGTTCCCGTCGGTTTCTGCCCCATTTTGGGTTTTTCCCCATTTCTGTTTTTGCCCCATTTTTTGTTTGTTTTTCCCCATTCCCGTCGGTTTTTCCCCATTCCCGGTGTTTTTCCCCATTTTTGGTTTTCCCCATTTCTGTTTTTTCCCCATTTTTGTTTTTCCCCGTTTCTTGTTGGTTTTTCCCCGTTCCCGGTGTTTTTCCCCATTTTGGGTTTTTCCCCATTTCTGATTTTCCCCGTTTTTGGTCGGTTTTTCCCCGTTTTTGTCGTTTTTCCCTGTTTTCTGTCGGTTTTTCCCCGTTTTTGTCTGTTTTTCCCCCGTTTTTTTGTCGGTTTTTCCCCGTTCTTTGTCGGTTTTTCCCCGTTTTTTGTCGTTTTTTCCCCGTTTTTGTCGTTTTTCCCCATTTTTTGTCGGTTTTTCCCCGTTTTTTGTCTGTTTTTCCCCGTTTTTGTCAGTTTTTCCCCGTTTTCTGTCTGTTTTTCCCCGTTTTTTTGTCGGTTTTTCCCCGTTTTTTGTCGGTTTTTCCCCATTCCCGTCGGTTTTTCCCCGTTTTTTGTCGGTTTTTCCCCATTCCCGTCGGTTTTTCCCCGTTTTTTGTCGTTTTTTCCCCGTTTTCGGTCGTTTTTCCCCCGTTTTTGGTCGGTTTTTCCCCGTTTTTGTCGGTTTTTTCCCGTTTTTTGTCGTTTTTTCCCCGTTTTTCCCCGTTTTTCCCCCCGGTTCCGTACGGGGGTCAGGGCCCCGGTCAGCAGCTGCAGCAGGGAGCTCTTGCCCACGCCGTTGGGGCCCACGATGCACACTGCGGGGGAGGGGCAATTAGGGGAGGGGTCCCAGCCAGGGGAGGGGGCCCCAATTAGGGGAGGGGTCCCAGCCAGGGGAGGGGGCCCCAATTAGGGGAGGGGTCCCAGCCAGGGGAGGGGTCCTGGCTCAGGGGAGGGGGCACAGCCAGGGGAGGGGGCCCAGGTGAGGGGAGGGATCCCCAATTATGGGAGGGGAAATTAGGGGAGGGGGCCCAGCTCAGGGGAGGGGGCCCAGGTGAGGGGGAGGGGTCCCAGAACAGGGGAGGAGGGGGCCCCAATTAGGGCAGGGGGCCCCAATTAGGGGAGGGGCTCCAGAACAGGGGAGGGGGCCCAGAACAGGGGAGGGGCAATTAGGGGAGAGGGCACAGCCAGGGGAGGGGCTCCAGAACAGGGGAGGGGTCCCCAATCAGGGGAGGGGTCCCCAGTTAGGGGAGGGGTCCCCAATTAGGGGAGGGGTCCCCAATTAGGGGAGGGGTCCCAGCTCAGGGGAGGGGCTCCAGAACAGGGGAGGGGCAATTAGGGGAGAGGGCACAGCCAGGGGAGGGGTCCTGGGCCAGGGGAGGGGTCTGAGATTAGGGGAGGGGGCCCAGAACAGGGGAGGGGTCCCCAATTAGGGGAGGGGTTCCAGATTAGGGGAGGGGTCCCTAATTAGGGGAGGGGTCTGAGATTAGGGGAGGGGTCCCCAATTAGGGGAGGGGTCCTGGGTCAGGGGAGGGGTCCGAGCCAGGGGAGGGGTCCCGGATTAGGGGGAGGGGTCCCAGAACAGGGGAGAGGTCTCCAATTAGGGGAGGGGTCCCCATGACCACCAGGGGGGCTTTGGGGCCATTTTTGGGGCCATTTTTGGGGTCTTGGGGCCATTTTTGGGAGATTTGGAGCCATTTTTGGGGGGTTTTGGGGCCATTTTTGGAGTTTTGGGGCCGTTTTTGGGGGGATTTGGGGCCGGTTTTGGGGATTTGGGGCCATTTTTGGGGGGGATTTGGGGCCATTTTTGGAGTTTTGGGGCCATTTTTGGGGTTTTGGGGCCATTTTTGGGGGTTTTGGGGCCATTTTTGGGGATTTGGGGCCATTTTTGGGGATTTGGGGCCATTTTTGGGAGATTTGGGGCCATTTTTGGGGGTTTTGGGGCCGTTTTTGGGGTCCCACCTCGGGATTCCATGTCGATGCCAAAGTCCAGGTTCCGGAACAGCAGCTCCTGCCCCTCGTAGCCAAAATCCACTCCTGGGTTTGGGGGAAATTTGGGATTTTTTGGGGAAAATTTGGGATTTTTTGGGGAATATTTGGGATTTTTTGGGGGAATTTTTGGGATTTTTTGGGGGAAATTTGGGATTTTTTGGGGGAATTTTTGGGATTTTTTGGGGGAAATTTGGGATTTTTTGGGGGGAATTTTTGGGATTTTTGGGGGAAATTTGGGATTTTTTGGGGAATATTTGGGATTTTTTTGGGGAATTTTTGGTAATTTTTGGGGGAAATTTGGGATTTTTTTGGGGGGAATCCCCCTTAAACCCCCCAAAACCCCCCAAATCACCATAAATTCCCCAAAATCTCCTGATTTCCCCCCAAACCCCCCAAATCCTCTCAAAACCTCCCAAGATTCCCCCAAACCTCACACGAAATCCCCCCAAAAATCCCAGAAATTCCCCAAAAATCCTTGGAAAAAAAAAACCAAATCCCCCAAAAATCCCCAAAACTTCTGAACCTCCCCAAAATCCCCAAAAATCCCCCAAATCCACCCCAAAAATCCCCCAAAACCTCCCAAAAATCCCCCCCACAAATCCCCCCCCAAATCTACCTGAAACCTCATAAACCGCAACCCAAAATCCCCCAAAAATCCCCCAAAAATCCCAGAAAAAAACCCCTAAACCCCCCAAAATGACCCCAAAATCCCCAAAATCCACCCCAAAATGCCCCAAAACCATCTCAAATCCCCCAAATCCTCCCAAAAACCCCCCAACCCCCCCCAGATCTGCCCGAAACCTCCCCAAACCTCCCCAAAAATCCCCCAAAAATCCCATTAAAATCCCAAAAAAACCCCAAAACCCCCCGAAATGACCCCAAAATCCCCCAAATCCACCCCATAATGCCCCAAATCACCCCGAAATCACCCAAAATCCTCCAAAATCCCCCAAATCCACCTCAAAATCCCCCAAAATCCCCCAAAAATCCCTCCAAACCCCCCCAGATCTGCCCGAAACCTCCCCAAAAATCCCATTAAAAATCCCCAAAACCTCCCGAAATCACCCCAAAACCCCCCGAAATGACCCCAAAATGCCCCAAATCCGGGGGTTTTTCGGGTTCTGACCGTGCAGGCCGAGCACGGGGGGGCTCAGGGGGGGCGGGTTGGGGAAGGTGAAGCGCACGGAATATTCCCGGGGCTGGAACCCCCAAATCCCCCCAAAACCGCCTGAAACCCCCCAAAATCCCCCCAAATCACCCCAAAATGCCCCAAAATCCCCCCAAATCACCCTAAATCACCCCAAAATCCCCCAAAACCACCCAAATCCACCTCAAAAATCCCCCAAAACCTCCCAAAAATCCCCCCAAATCCCCTCCCAAATCTGCCTGAAACCTCCATAAACCGCAACCCAAAATCCCCCAAAAATCCCCCAAAAATCCCAGAAAAAAACCCCAAAACCCCTGAAATCACCTCAAAAATCCCCAATATCACCCCAAAATGCCCCAAAACCATCCCAAAATCCCCCAAAACCCCTCCCACACTAAAAATCCCTCCAAACCCCCCCAGATCTGCCCGAAACCTCCCCAAACCTCCCCAAAAATCCCCCAAAAATCCCAGAAAAATCCCAAAAAAAAACCCAAAACCCCCCGAAATCCCCCCAAACCCCCCAAAACGCCCCAAATGGGGTTTTTCAGGTTCTGACCGTGCAGGCCGAGCACGGGGGGGCTCAGGGGGGGCGGGTTGGGGAAGGTGAAGCGCACGGAATATTCCCGGGGCTGGAACCCCCAAATCCCCCCAAAACCTCCTGAAAACCCCCCAAATCACCCCAAAATCACCCAAATCCCCCAAAACCCTCAAAAATGCCCCAAATCCACCCCAAAATCACCCAAAACCTCCCAAAAATCCCCCCAAATCCCCCCCAAATCTGCCTGAAACCTCCATAAACCGCAACCCAAAATCCTCCAAAAATCCCCCAAAAAATCCCAGAAAAAAACCCCAAAACCCTCTGAAATCACCCCAAAATCCCCCAAATCCACCTCAAAATCCCCCAAAATCCCCCAAACCACCCCAAAAATCCCCCAAAACCCCCCAAAAATCCCCCCAAATCCCCCCCCAAATCTGCCTGAAACCTCCATAAACCCCAGCCCGAAATCCCCCAAAAATCCCAGAAAAAAAACCCAAAACCCCCCAAAATCCCCCAAAATCCCCCAAATCACCCCAAAAATCCCCAATATCACCCCAAAATCCCCTAAAACCTCCCAAAAATCCCCCAAATCCTCCCAAAAATCCCTCCAAACCCCCCAAAACCTCCTAAAACCTCCCCAAACCTCCCCAAAAATCCCCCAAAAATCCCATTAAAAAACCCCAAAACCCCTGAAATCACCCCAAAAATCCCCAATATCACCCCAAAATCCCCAAAATCCCCCAAAACCTCCCAAAAATCCCCCCAAATCCCCCCCCAAATCTGCCTGAAACCTCCATAAACCGCAACCCAAAATCCCCCAAAAATCCTCCAAAAATCCCAGAAAAAAACCCCAAAACCCCCCAAAATGACCCCAAAATCCCCCAAATCCACCCCAAAATGCCCAAATCCACCCCAAAATCCCCTAAAACCCCCCAAAACCTCCCCAAAACCCCCCCAAACCCCCCCAAAACCTCCTGAAATCTCCCCAAACCTCCCCAAAAATCCCCCAAAAATCCCCCAAAAATCCCATTAAAAATCCCCAAAACCTCCCGAAATCACCCCAAAACCCCCCAAAACCCCCCCAAAACGCCCCAAATCGGGGTTTTGGGTTCTGACCGTGCAGGCCGAGCACGGGGGGGCTCAGGGCGGGCGGGTTGGGGAAGGTGAAGCGCACGGAATATTCCCGGGCTGGAACCCCCAAATCCCCCCAAAACCTCCTGAAAACCCCCCAAATCACCCCAAAATCACCCAAATCACCCCAAATCACCCCAAAATGCCCCAAAATCCCCAAAAATCACCCAAATCCACCCCAAAAATCACCCAAAACCTCCCAAAAATCCCCCCAAATCCCCCCCAAATCTGCCTGAAACCTCCATAAACCCCAGCCCGAAATCCCCCAAAAATCCCTCAAAAATCCCATTAAAAAAACCCAAAACCCCCCAAAATCCCCCAAATCCACCCCAAAATCCCCAAAACCATCCCAAAACCCTCAAAATCCCCAAAAACCCCCCAAAACCTCCCAAAAATCCCCCCAAACCCCCCCAAAACCTCCTAAAACCTCCCCAAACCTCCCCAAAAATCCCATTAAAAATCCCCAAAACCTCCCGAAATCAACCCAAAACCCCCCAAAACCCCCCGAAATGACCCCAAAACGCCCCAAATCCGGGGGGTTTGGGTTCTGACCGTGCAGGCCGAGCACGGGGGGGCTCAGGGGGGGCGGGTTGGGGAAGGTGAAGCGCACGGAATATTCCCGGGGCTGGAACCCCCAAATCCCCCCAAAGCCCCCAAAATCCCCCAAATCACCCCAAAGTCCCCCATATCACCCCAAAATCCCCCAAAACCACCCAAATCACCCCAAAAATCACCCAAAACCTCCCAAAAATCCCCCCAAATCCCCTCCCAAATCTGCCTGAAACCTCCATAAACCGCAACCCAAAATCCCCAAAAATCCTCCAAAAATCCCAGAAAAAAACCCCAAACCCCCCCTGAAATCCCCCCAAAATCCCCCAAAACCACCCTAAAACCTCCCAAAAACCTCCCAAACCCCCCCCCAAAACCTCCTGAAACCTCCCCAAAATCCCCCAAAAATCCCCAAAAATCCCCCAAAAATCCCAGAAAAATCCCAAAAAAAAAACCCAAAACCCCCCGAAATCACCCCAAATCCCCCAAAATGCCCCAAATCCGGGTTTTTCGGGTTCTGACCGTGCAGGCCGAGCACGGGGGGGCTCAGGGGGGGCGGGTTGGGGAAGGTGAAGCGCACGGAATATTCCCGGGGCTGGAACCCCCAAACCCCCCCAAAACCTCCTGAAACCCCCCAAAATCCCCCAAATCACCCCAAAATCCCCCAAATCACCCCAAATCACCCAAAATCCCCCAATCCCCCCCAAAATCCCCCATATCCACCCCAAAATCCCCCAAAACCTCCCAAAAATCCCCCAAATCCCCCCCAAATCTGCCTGAAACCTCCATAAACCCCAGCCCGAAATCCCCCAAAAATCCCAGAAAAAAACCCCAAAATCCCCCAAATCCACCCCAAAATCCCCCAAATCCACCCCAAAATCCCCCAAAACCATCCCAAAACCCCCAAAATCCCCAAAAAACCCCCCAAAACCCCCCCAAACCCCCCAAACCCCCCCAAAACCTCCTAAAACCTCCCCAAACCTCCCCAAAAATCCCCCAAAAATCCCCCAAAAATCCCATTAAAAACCCCAAAACCCCCCGAAATGACCCAAAATGCCCCAAATGGGGTTTTTCGGGTTCTGACCGTGCAGGCCGAGCACGGGGGGGCTCAGGGGGGGCGGGTTGGGGAAGGTGAAGCGCACGGAATATTCCCGGGGCTGGAACCCCCAAAACCCCCCAAAACCTCCTGAAACCCCCCCAAAACCCCCCAAATCACCCCAAAATCCCCCAAAATCCCCCAAAATCACTCAAAATCCCCAAAAATCACCCAAATCCACCCCAAAAATCCCCCAAAACCTCCCAAAAATCCCCCAAATCCCCCCCCAAATCTGCCTGAAACCTCCATAAACCCCATTCCAAAATCCCCCAAAAATCCCCCAAAAATCCCAGAAAAAAACCCCAAAACCCCCCAAAATGCCCCAAATCCACCCCAAATCCCCCAAAACCATCCCAAAATGTCCCAAATTACCCCAAAATGCCCCAAATCCTCCCAAAAATCCCACCAAACCCCCCCAGATCTGCCCGAAACCTCCCCAAACCTCCCCAAAAATCCCCAAAAAATCCCCCAAAAATCCCAAAAAAAACCCCAAAACCCCCGAAATGCCCCCAAAACGCCCCAAATCCGGGGGGTTTGGGTTCTGACCGTGCAGGCCGAGCACGGGGGGGGCTCAGGGGGGGCGGGTTGGGGAAGGTGAAGCGCACGGAATATTCCCGGGGCCGCCGCAGCAGCTCCGGGGCCTCGGCCGAGCCCTCCGAGGGCGCCCGGCGGCGGCACTTCTGCTGCTTGCGGGTCAGCGCCTCCTTGGTCTGCTTCTCCTGCAACATTTGGGGCAAATTCAGGCGAATTTGGGGTTTTTGGGGTCGTTTCCATGATTTTCTGGATTTTTGGGGATTTTTGGATTTTTTTATGGGGAATTTTCAGGGATTTTAGGTGGAATTTTGGGTTTTTTGGGGGGTTTTTTCTGCTGCTTGCGGGTCAGCGCCTCCTTGGTCTGCTTCTCCTGCAAATTTGGGGCAAATTCAGGCGAATTTGGGGTTTTTGGGGTCGTTTGGGGTTGTTTCTATGATTTTTGGGGTTTTTTATGGGAATTTTAGGGGTTTTTGGGGGGGATTTTCCACTAATTTTGGGGTTTTTTTCTGCTGCTTGCGGGTCAGTGCCTCCTTGGTCTGCTTCTCCTGCAACATTCGGGGCAAATTCAGGCAAATTTGGGGTTTTTGGGGTCGTTTGGGGTTGTTTCTATGATTTTTGGGGTTTTTATGGGGAATTTTTGGGGTTTTTGGGTGGAATTTTGGGTTTTTTGGGGGGTTTTTTCTGCTGCTTGCGGGTCAGCGCCTCCTTGGTCTGCTTCTCCTGCAACATTTGGGGCAAAATCAGGCAAATTTGGGGTTTTTGGGGTCCTTTCTATGATTTTCTGGGATTTTTGAGTTTTTTATGGGGAATTTTCAGGGGTTTTGGGACATTTTTGGGGTTTTTTTTGGGTTTTTTCTGGGATTTTGGGAGGGTCAGCGCCTCCTTGGTCTGCCTCTCCTGGAAATTTGGGGGAAATTCAGGGAAATTTGGGGTTTTTGGGGTCGGTTCTATGATTTTCTGGGATTTTTGGGTTTTTTTATGGGGAATTTTTGGGGGTTTTTGGGGGGATTTTCCACTAATTTTGGGGTTTTTTCTGCTGCTTGCGGGTCAGCGCCTCCTTGGTCTGCTTCTCCTGCAACATTCGGGGCAAATTCAGGGAAATTTGGGGTTTTTGGGGTCGGCTCTATGATTTTCTGGGATTTTTGGGTTCTTTATTTGGAATTTTCAGGGGTTTTGGGGGTAATTTTGGGGATTTTTTGGGGTTTTTTCTGGGATTTTGGGAGGGTCAGCGCCTCCTTGGTCTGCTTCTCCTGCAACATTTGGGGGAAATTCAGGCAAATTTGGGGTTTTGGGGTCGTTTCTATGATTTTCTGTTAATTTGGGGTTTTTTATGGGGAATTTTAGGGGTTTTTGGGAGGGATTTTCCATTAATTTTGGGGGTTTTTTTCTGCTGCTTGCGGGTCAGCGCCTCCTTGGTCTGCTTCTCCTGCAACATTCGGGGCAAATTCAGGCAAATTTGGGGTTTTTGGGGTCGTTTCCATGATTTTCTGAGATTTTTGGGGTTTTTTATGGGGAATTTTTGGGGTTTTTGGGAGGGATTTTCCACTAATTTTGGGGTTTTTTCTGCTGCTTGCGGGTCAGCGCCTCCTTGGTCTGCTTCTCCTGGAAATTCGGGGCAAATTCAGGCGAATTTGGGGTTTTTGGGGTCGGTTCTATGATTTTCTATTATTTTTGGGGTTTTCGGGGTTTTTTACGGGGAATTTAAGGGGTTTTGGGGGGGATTTTTGGGGATTTTTGGGGGGTTTTTTTTCTGCTGCTTGCGGGTCAGCGCCTCCTTGGTCTGCTTCTCCTGCAACATTCGGGGCAAATTCAGGGAAATTTGGGGTTTTTGGGGTCGTTTGGGGTTGTTTCTATGATTTTTGGGGTTTTTTATGGGGAATTTTTGGGGTTTTTGGGGGGATTTTCCACTAATTTTGGGGTTTTTTTTCTGCTGCTTGCGGGTCAGCGCCTCCTTGGTCTGCTTCTCCTGCAACATTCGGGGCAAATTCAGGCAAATTTGGGGTTTTTGGGGTCGTTTGGGGTTGTTTCTATGATTTTTGGGGTTTTTTATGGGGAGTTTTTGGGGGTTTTGGGTGGAATTTTGGGTTTTTTTGGGGGGGTTTTTCTGCTGCTTGCAGGTCAGCACCTCCTTGGTCTGCTTCTCCTGCAAATTTGGGGCAAATTCAGGCGAATTTGGGGTTTTTGGGGTCGGTTCTATGATTTTCTGGGATTTTTGGGGATTTTAGGGGGAGTTTTCAGGGGTTTTGGGGGTAATTTTGGGGATTTTTTTGGGTTTTTTCTGGGATTTTGGGAGGGTCAGCGCCTCCTTGGTCTGCTTCTCCTGCAAATTCGGGGCAAAATCAGGCAAATTTGGGGTTTTTGGGGTCGGTTCTATGATTTTTGGGGATTTTTGGGGATTTTTGGGTTTTTTTATGGGGAGTTTTAGGGGTTTTGGGGGTAATTTTGGGGATTTTTTTTGGGTTTTTTCTGGGATTTTGGGAGGGTCAGCGCCTCCTTGGTCTGCTTCTCCTGCAACATTCGGGGCAAATTCAGGCAAATTTGGGGTTTTTGGGGTCGTTTGGGGTTGTTTCTATGATTTTTGGGGTTTTTTATGGGGAATTTTTGGGGTTTTTTGGGGGGATTTTCCACTAATTTTGGGGTTTTTTCTGCTGCTTGCGGGTCAGCGCCTCCTTGGTCTGCTTCTCCTGCAACATTCGGGGCAAATTCAGGGGAATTTGGGGTTTTTGGGGTCGTTTGGGGTTGTTTCTATGATTTTTGGGGTTTTTTACGGGGAATTTTTGGGGGTTTTGGGTGGAATTTTGGGTTTTTTGGGGGGGTTTTTCTGCTGCTTGCGGGTCAGCGCCTCCTTGGTCTGCTTCTCCTGGAAATTTGGGGCAAATTCAGGCGAATTTGGGGTTTTTGGGGTCGGTTCTATGATTTTCTGGGATTTTTGGGGTTTTTTGGGTTTTTTATGGGGAATTTTCAGGGGTTTTGGGGGTAATTTTGGGGATTTTTTGGGTTTTTTTCTGGGATTTTGGGAGGGTCAGCGCCTCCTTGGTCTGCTTCTCCTGCAACATTTGGGGCAAATTCAGGCAAATTTGGGGTTTTTGGGGTCGTTTCCATGATTTTCTATAATTTTCTGTTAATTTGGGGTCTTTTACGGGGAATTTTAGGGGGAATTTTCAGGGATTTTGGGTGGAATTTTGGTTTTTTTGGGGGGGTTTTTCTGCTGCTTGCGGGTCAGCGCCTCCTTGGTCTGCTTCTCCTGCAACATTCGGGGCAAATTCAGGCGAATTTGGGGTTTTTGGGGTCGGTTCTATGATTTTCTATTATTTTTGGGGTTTTTGGGGTTTTTTTACGGGGAATTTAAGGGGTTTTTGGGGGGATTTTCCACTAATTTTGGGGTTTTTTTCTGCTGCTTGCGGGTCAGCGCCTCCTTGGTCTGCTTCTCCTGCAACATTCGGGGCAAATTCAGGCGAATTTGGGGTTTTTGGGGTCGTTTCCATGATTTTCTGGGATTTTTGGGTTTTTTTGGATTTTTTTATGGGGAATTTTCAGGGATTTTAGGTGGAATTTTGGTTTTTTTGGGGGGTTTTTTCTGCTGCTTGCGGGTCAGCGCCTCCTTGCTCTGCTTCTCCTGGAAATTTGGGGCAAATTCAGGCGAATTTGGGGTTTTTGGGGTCGGTTCTATGATTTTCTATAATTTTCTGTTAATTTGGGGTTTTTTACGGGGAATTTTTGGGGGAATTTTCAGGGATTTTGGGTGGAATTTTGGTTTTTTTGGGGGGTTTTTTCTGCTGCTTGCGGGTCAGCGCCTCCTTGGTCTGCTTCTCCTGCAACATTTGGGGCAAATTCAGGCAAATTTGGGGTTTTTGGGGTCGTTTCCATGATTTTCTGGGATTTTTGGGGATTTTTATGGGGAGTTTTCAGGGGTTTTGGGGGTAATTTTGGGGTTTTTTTGGGTTTTTTTCTGGGGTTTTGGGAGGGTCAGCGCCTCCTTGGTCTGCTTCTCCTGCAAGATTTGGGGCAAATTCAGGCGAATTTGGGGTTTTTGGGGTCCTTTCTATGATTTTCTGGGATTTTTGGGGTTTTTGGGGTTTTTTACGGGGAATTTTAGGGGGAATTTTCAGGGATTTTGGGTGGAATTTTGGGTTTTTTGGGGTTTTTTTCTGCTGCTTGCGGGTCAGCGCCTCCTTGGTCTGCTTCTCCTGCAACATTCGGGGCAAATTCAGGCAAATTTGGGGTTTTTGGGGTCGTTTGGGGTTGTTTCTATGATTTTTGGGGTTTTTTACGGGGAATTTTTGGGGTTTTTGGGGGATTTTCCACTAATTTTGGGGGCTTTTTTCTGCTACTTGCGGGTCAGCGCCTCCTTGGTCTGCTTCTCCTGCAACATTTGGGGCAAATTCAGGCAAATTTGGGGTTTTGGGGTTGGTTCCATGATTTTCTGGGATTTTTGGGGATTTTTGGGGTTTTTTATGGGGAGTTTTAGGGGTTTTGGGTGTAATTTTGGGGATTTTTGGTTTTTTTTCTGGGATTTTGGGAGGGTCAGCGCCTCCTTGGTCTGCTTCTCCTGGAAATTTGGGGCAAATTCAGGGAAATTTGGGGTTTTTCAGGGATTTTCAGGATTTTTGGGTGGAATTTGTGCAGCTTTTGGGGAATTTTGGGGGTTTTTGGGCATTTTCAAGGAGGTTTTTGGGGGCTGGTTTGCTTTTCCTGGCAAATTTGGGGAATTTTGAAGGTTTTTTTGGGGGGATTTTTTTAGGATTTTCGACCTCAAATCCCAGAGATTTGGGACCAAAACTCCGGGATTTTTGAGGCTCCAATCCCAGAGATTTGGGACATAAAACCCCAAAAATTTTGGGGCTGAAATTCCGAATATTTGGGGGTGAAATCCTAAAAATTTCGACCTCACATCCCCGGGATTTTGGGGCTCAGACCCCTGGGATTTTCAGCCTCAATTCCCGGCGTCCTGAGCCCGGAATTTTGGGGATTTTTTGGATTTTTTTGGATTTTTTTGGGTTTTTTTGGGTTTTTTTGGGGTTTTTTTGGGGATTTTTTGGGTTTTTTTGGGGATTTTGGGAGCTCTCACCGCCTGCTTGGTGGATTTCCCCCCGGCTTTGAGATCTCTCAGTTTCTTCTCCTGCTTCTCAAACTGCTTCAGCAGCTCCTTCTGCTTCTGCTGGTACATCTTCTTAAAGGTCACTGCAACCCAGAAGTTCCACAACTTTCTGGAATTTTCCACCATTTTCTGGAATTTTCCACCATTTTCTGGAATTTTCCACTGTTTTGAGCCGTTCCCGACCCCCCCCAATTCCCATTTTCCCTTTTTTTTTTTTGGTTTCCTCCCAATATTCCCAATTTTCCCTTCCATTCCTCATTCCCTCCCTCCTCTATTCCAGATTTTTCCCTCCCATTCCCCATTTTTCCCTAATTTTCCCCATTTCCCCCCATTTTCCCCTAATTTTTTCCTAATTTTCCCAATTTTCCCCATTTTTCCCCCATTTTCCCAATTTTCCCCCATTTTCCCCCCATTTTTTCCCAATTTTCCCCCATTTTTTCCCATTTTCCCCCCATTTCCCCAATTTTCCCCCAATTTTCCCCATTTTTCCCCCATTTTCCCAATTTTCCCCCATTTTTCCCCCATTTTCCCCCATTTTTCCCCCATTTTTTTCCCCATTTTCCCCAATTTTCCCCCAATTTTCCCCCAATTTTCCCCAGTTTTCCCCATTTTTCCTAATTTTCCCAATTTTCCACATTTTTCCCCAATTTTCCACAATTTTCCCCCATTTTTCCCAACTTTCTCCAATTTCCCCCCATTTTTTCCCCATCTTCCCCCATTTCCCCTCATTTTTTCCCAATTTTCCCCAATTTTCCCCATTTTCCCTAATTTTCCCAATTTTCCCCATTTTTCCCCGATTTTCCCCAATTTTCCCCCATTTTTCCCCCATTTCCCCCCATTTTCCCCCATTTTTTCCTAATTTTCCCCCCATTTTTTCCTAATTTTCCCCAATTTCCCCCATTTTTCCCTAATTTTCCCCATTTCCCCCCATTTTCCCCTCATTTTTTCCTAATTTTCCCCAATTTTCCCCAATTTCCCCCCATTTTTCCCCGATTTTTTCCCAATTTTCCCCATTTTTCCTAATTTTCCCAATTTTCCCCATTTTTCCCCATTGTTCCCCGATTTTCTCCCAATTTTCCCCCATTTCCCCTCATTTTTTCCTAATTTTCCCCAATTTTCCCCCATTTTTTCCCCATTTTTCCCCATTTCCCCCATTTTTTCCCAATTTTTCCCCCACTTTCCCAATTTTCCCCCATTTTTCCCCCATTTTCCCCCATTTTCCCCCATCTTTTCCTAATTTCCCCCAATTTCCCCCAATTTTCCCCATTTTTCTCCCATTTTTCCCCCATTTTTTCCCAAGTTTCCCCCATTTTCCCATTTTTTCCCATTTTTCCCCAATTTTCCCACATTTCCCCCATTTTTTCCTAATTTTTCCCCATTTTTCAACATTTTCCCCCAGATTTTTCCCCAATTTTATTCCATTTTTTCCCCATTTTTTCCCCCATTTTTTGGCCGTTTTTCCCCGGATTTTTTCCCATTTTCCCATTTTTCCCAAATTCCGAGTTTTTCACCCCAAACCCACTGTAGTTCCCCTGTCCCAGTGCAGTTTCTGCCTGTCCAGCTGCACCACCTCCCATTTTTTGGCCGTTTTTTCCCCATTTTTTGGCCATTTTTTCCCCATTTTTTCACCGTTTCCCCCCGGATTTTTCCCCGGATTTTTTCCCATTTTTCCCATTTTTCCCAAATTCCCGGTTTTTCACCCCAAACCCACTGTAGTTCCCCTCTCCCAGTGCAGTTTCTGCCTGTCCAGCTGCATCACCTCCCATTTTTTCCCCATTTTATTCAATTTTTTTCCCATTTTTTGGCCTTTTTCCCCATTTTTTCACCGTTTTTCCCCGGAATTTTTCCCAATTTCGTTTTTTCCCAAATTCCCGGTTTTTCACCCCAAACCCACTGTAGTTCCCCCTGTCCCAGTGCAGTTTCTGCCTGTCCAGCTGCATCACCTCCCATTTTTTCCCCATTTTTTGGCCGTTTTTTCCCCATTTTTGGCCGTTTTTCCCCATTTTTTCACCGTTTTTCCCCGGATTTTTTCCCCGTTTTTCCCCAATTTTTGTTTTTTCCCAAATTCCCGGTTTTTGGCCCCAAACCCACTGTAGTTCCCGCGGTAGTAGTGCAGTTTCTGGCTGTCCAGGTGGATGATGTCGGTGCAGACGTCGTCCAGGAACCCCTGGTCGTGGCTCACCACCAGCAGCGTCTTCTTCCAGCCCTGCAGGTAACTGGATTGGGGGGAAAAACGGAGATTTTGGGAAAAAATGGGGAAAAATGGGGAAAAAATGGGAATTTTGGGGGAAAAATGGGGAAAAAATGGGGGAAAATCCGGGGAAAAAATGGGGGAAAATGGGATAAAATGGGAGGTGATGCAGCTGGACAGGCAGAAACTGCACTGGGACTGGGGAACTACAGTGGGTTTGGGGTGAAAAACCGGGAATTTGGGAAAAATGGGAAAAAATCTGGGGAAAAATCCGGTGAAAAAATGGGGAAAAATGGCCAAAAAATGGGGAAAAATGGGGGAAATGGGGAAAAATGGGGGAAAATGGGGGAAAAATGGGGGAAAATGGGGAAAAATGGGGAAATAATGGGGAAAAAATGGGGAAATAATGGGGAAAAATGGGGAAAAATGGGGAAAAAATGGGGAAAATTGGGGAAAAATGGGGGGAAAATGGGGAAAATGGGGGGAAATGGGGAAAAAAGGGGAAAAAATGGGGAAAATGGGGAAAAATGGGGGGAAAATGGGGAAAATGGGGAAAAATGGGGGAAAAATGGGGGGAATTGGGGAAAAATGGGGAAAAATGGGGAAAAATGGGGAAAAATGGGGAAAATGGGAAAAATGGGGGAAATGGGGAAAAAATGGGGAAAAATGGGGAAAAATGGGAAAAAATGGGGAAAATGGGAAAAATGGGGGAAAATGGGGGAAAATGGGGAAAAATGGGGGAAAATGGGGAAAATGGGAAAAAATCCGGGGAAAAACGGCCAAAAAATGGGGAAAAAATGGGGAAAAATGGCCAAAAAATGGGAGATGGTGCAGCAGGACAGGCAGAAACTGCACTGGGAGAGGGGAGCTACAGTGGGTTTGGGGTGAAAAACCGGGAATTTGGGAAAAATGGGAAAAAGGGAAAAAATCCGGGGAAAAACGGTGAAAAAATGGGGGGAAAATGGGGGAAAAATCGGGAAAATGGGGGAAAAATGGGGAAAAATGGGGGAAAAAATGGGGGAAAATGGGGAAAAATGGGGAAAAATGGGGGAAAAATGGGAAAAAATGGGGGAAAATGGGGAAAAATGGGGGAAAATGGGGGAAAATGGGGGGAAATGGGGGAAAATGGGGAAAATGGGGGAAAATGGGGAAAATGGGGGAAAATGGGGGAAAATGGGGGGAAAATGGGGAAAATGGGGAAAAATGGGGGAAAATAGGGAAAATGGGGAAAAATGGGGAAAATGGGGAAAATGGGGGAAAAATGGGGGAAAAATGGGGAAAATGGGGGAAATGGGGAAAAATGGGGAAAAATGGGGAAAAAATGGGGAAAAATGGGGGAAAATGGGGGGAAAAAATGGGGGGAAAATGGGGGGAAATTGGGAAAAAAATGGGGGGAAATGGGGAAAATGGGAAAAAAGGGGGAAAATGGGGGAAAAAATGGGGAAAATGGGGAAAAAATGGGGGAAAAATGGGGAAAAATGGGGAAAAATGGGGAAAATGGGGGAAATGGGGAAAAATGGGGAAAAAAATGGGGAAAATTGGAGAAAAATGGGGGAAAATGGGGAAAATGGGGGGAAATGGGGAAAATGGGAAAAAATGGGGAAAATGGGGGAAAATGGGGGAAAAATGGGGAAAAACAAGGGGGAAAATGGGGGAAAATGGGGGAAAATGGGGGGAAATGGGGAAAATGGGGAAAATGGGAAAATGGGGAAAAATGGGGAAAAATGGAGAAAATGGGGAAAAAATGGGGAAAATGGGGGGAAAATGGGGAAAAAAATGGGGAAAATGGGGAAAATGGGAAAAAATCCGGGGAAAAACGGCCAAAAAATGGGGAAAAAATGGGGGAAAAATGGCCAAAAAATGGGAGGTGGTGCAGCTGGACAGGCAGAAACTGCACTGGGAGAGGGGAACTACAGTGGGTTTGGGGTGAAAAACCGGGAATTTGGGACAAATGGGAAAATGGGAAAAAATCTGGGGAAAAATCCGGTGAAAAAATGGGGAAAAATGGGGAAAAATGGGGAAAATGGGGAAAATGGGGGGAAAAAAATGGGGAAAAAAGGGGGGAAAAATGGGGGAAAATGGGGAAAAAATGGGGAAAAATGGGAAAAAATGGGGAAGTGGGAGTTGGGGGGGGAAAGGGGAATTTTTTTGGGGGGGAGGGAAATGGGAGTTTTGGGGGAAAAAATGAGAATTTTGGGGGTGGAAATGGGAATTTTTCGGGAAAAATGGGAATTTTGGGGGGGAAAATGGAATTTTAAGGGGAAAAAATGAGAATTTTGGGAAAAAAAGGGGGTTTTAAGGGGAAAATGAGAATTTTGGGAAAAAAGCGGATTTTAGGGGAAAAAATGAGAATTTTGTTAAAAAAAAAGGGATTTTAGGGGGGAAAATGGGAATTTTGGGAAATAAGGGAATTTTAGGGGGGAAAATGAGAATTTTGGGGGAAAATGGGAACTTTGGGGGAAAAATGGGAAATTTGGGGGGAAATATGGGAATTTGGGGGAAAAAAGGGAATTTTTTGGGGAAAAAAGGGGAATTTTGAGGGGAAAAAAGGGAATTTTATCAGAAAAAAAACAGGAATTGTGGTGAAAAATGGCAGGTTTTGGGGGGAAAAGGGGAATTTCTGGGAAAAAAGAGAATTTTGGAGGAAAAAGAGAATTTTGGGGGAAAAAGGGAATTTTATGGGAAAAATGGGAATTTGGGGGGAAAAAATCGGAATTTGGGGGGGGAAATGGGAATTTATTAGAGAAAAATGGGAAATTTTGGGGAAAAATGGGAATTTGGGAGGGAAAAATGGGAATTTTGAGGGGAAAAAAGGGAATTTTATCCGAAAAAAGCAGGAATTCTGGTGAAAAATGGCAAGTTTTGGGGGGAAAAGGGGAATTTTGGGGGAAAAGGGGAATTTTTGGGAAAAAAGAGAATTTGGGGGAAAAAAGGGGAATTTTGGGAGGCCCGGGGTGCCCCTCCCCCCTGACTTGTTGAGCCAGATGACGGCGTTCAGGTCCAGGTGGTTCGTGGGCTCGTCCAGCAGCAGCAGCGTCGGCTCCAGGAACAGCGCCCTGCAACACACCTGCCGTCACACCTGGGCACACCTGGGCACACCTGGGGGCACCTGGGGGCACCTGGGGGCACCTGGGCACACCTGGGGGCACCTGGGGGCACCTGGGATACACCTGGGGGCACCTGGGACAGGGCTCCAGGAACAGCGCCCTGCAACACACCTGCTGTCACACCTGGGGGCACCTGGGCACACCTGGGCACACCTGGGGGCACCTGGGCACACCTGGGGGCACCTGAGATACACCTGGGACAGCTGGGATACACCTGGGATACACCTGGGACAGCTGGGATACACCTGGGATACACCTGGGACAGCTGGGATACACCTGGGATACACCTGGGACAGCTGGGATACACCTGGGCACACCTGGGGACACCTGGGGACAGCTGGGGGCAACTGGGGACACCTGCAGTCACACCTGGGACACCTGGGAGACACCTGGGACACACCTGGGGGCAACTGGGATACCACCTGGAACAGCTGGAACACCTGGGATACACCTGGAACAGCTGGAACACCTGGGATACACCTGGGGGACACCTGGGGACACCTGGGATACACCTGGGATACACCTGGGGACACCTGGGATACACCTGGGATACACCTGGGGACACCTGGGGACACCTGGGATACACCTGGGACAGCTGGAACACCTGGGATACACCTGGAACACCTGGGGATACACCTGGGATACCTGGGGGCAACTGGGAGATACCTAGGATACACCTGAGATACACCTGGCACACCTGGGATACACCTGAGATACACTTGGGATACACCTGGGCACACCTGGGCACAGCTAGGGGCATCTGGGGGCATCTGGGAGGGCAGGGATGCACCTGGGCCCACCTGGGCACATCTGGGCACACCTGGCCAGGCTGACCCTCATCCTCCAGCCCCCCGAGAACTTCCAGATCTGCGTTGCCATGGTAACACCAACCCCACCCCCTCACCTGAGCCCACCTGGAGCCCATCCAGACCCCACCTGAGCCCACCTGAGCCCACCTGGGCCCACCTGGGCCCACCTGGCCAGGCTGACCCTCATCCTCCAGCCCCCCGAGAACTTCCAGTTCTGCGTTGCCATGGTAACACCAACCCCACCCCCTCACCTGGAGCCCATCTAGAGCCCACCTAGACCCCACCTGAGCCCACCTGGGCCCACCTGAGCACACCTGGCCAGGCTGACCCTCATCCTCCAGCCCCCCGAGAACTTCCAGTTCTGCGTTGCCATGGTAACACCAACCCCACCCCCTCACCTAGACCCCCCTAGACCCCACCTGAGCCCACCTGAGCCCACCTGGGCTCACCTGGCCAGGCTGACCCTCATCCTCCAGCCCCCCGAGAACTTCGAGATCTGCGTTGCCATGGTAACACCAACCCCACCCCCTCACCTGAGCCCACCTAGAGCCCACCTGAGCCCATCTGAGCCCACCTGGGCCCATCTGGACCCCCCTAGACCCCACCTGATCCCACCTGGGCCCACCTGAACTCACCTGGGCCCACCTGAGCTCACCTGGCCAGGCTGACCCTCATCCTCCAGCCCCCCAAGAACTTGCAGATCTGCGTTGCCATGGTAACACCAACCCCACCCCCTCACCTGAGCCCACCTGGGCCCACCTGAGCTCACCTGGAGCCCACCTGAGCTCACCTGGAGCCCACCTAGAGCCCACCTGAACCCACCTGGAGCCCACCTGAGCTCACCTGGAGCCCACCTAGAGCCCACCTGACCTCACCTGGGCCCACCTAGAGCCCACCTGAGCTCACCTGGGCCCACCTAGAGCCCACCTGAGCTCACCTGGGCCCACCTGATCCCACCTGAGCCCACCTGAGCCCCCCTAGAGCCCACCTGAGCCCACCTGGGCCCACCTAGAGCCCACCTGAGCCCACCTAGAACCCCCCTAGAGCCCACCTGAGCCCACCTGGGCCCACCTAGAGCCCACCTGACCTCACCTGGGCCCACCTAGAGCCCACCTGAGCTCACCTGGGCCCACCTAGAGCCCACCTGAGCTCACCTGGGCCCACCTAGAGCCCACCTGAGCCCACCTAGAACCCCCCTAGAGCCCACCTGAGCCCACCTGGGCCCACCTGAGCTCACCTGGCCAGGCTGACCCTCATCCTCCAGCCCCCCGAGAACTTGCGGGTCGCTCTGTTCTGCATCTCCGGGGTGAAGCCGAGCCCGGCCAGGATCCGCCGCGCTTTGGCCTCGGCGGCGGCGGCGCCGATGGCGCGCAGCTCCTCGTACACCTGCGCAGGTGAGCCTCACCTGGGGGCTGGGCGGGGCCGCCTGGGCTCCGCTGCCCCCCCCTCAGGTGGCTGCAGAATGTGGGAATCCCCCCCGGGTTTGGTTAATGCAGCCCAGGTGTGCCCCAGGTGTGCCCAGGTGTGCCCAGGTGTGCCCCAGGTGTGCCCAGGTGTGCCCCAGGTGTGCCCAGGTGGATCCCAGGTGTGCCCAGGTGTGCCCAGGTGTGCCCCAGGTGTGCCCCAGGTGTGCCCCAGGTGTGCCCCAGGTGTGCCCCAGGTGTGCCCAGGTGTATCCCAGGTGTGCCCAGGTGTGCCCAGGTGTCCCCAGGTGTACCCCAGGTACCCCCAGGTGTGCCCCAGGTGTGCCCAGGTGTGCCCAGGTGTGCCCAGGTGTGTCCCAGGTGTGCCCAGGTGTCCCCAGGTGTGCCCCAGGTGTGCCCCAGGTGTGCCCAGGTGTATCCCAGGTGTGCCCAGGTGTATCCCAGGTGTATCCAGGTGTGCCCAGGTGTACCCAGGTGTGCCCAGGTGGATCCCAGGTGTATCCAGGTGTGTCCCAGGTGCCCCCAGGTGTGCCCCAGGTGTGCCCCAGGTGTGCCCAGGTGTGCCCAGGTGGATCCCAGGTGTGCCCAGGTGTGCCCCAGGTGTATCCCAGGTGTATCCCACGTGTCCCCAGGTGTATCCCAGGTGTGCCCAGGTGTCCCCCAGGTGTATCCCAGGTGTCCCCAGGTGTATCCCAGGTGTCCCCAGGTGTGCCCAGGTGTACCCAGGTGTGCCCAGGTGGATCCCAGGTGTATCCCAGCTGTCCCCAGGTGTCCCCAGGTGTATCCCAGGTGTCCTCACCTGTCCCCAGGTGTCCCCAGGTGTATCCCAGGTGCCCCCAGGTATCCCCAAGTGTATCCGAGGTGTGCCCAGCTGTCCCCAGGTGTATCCCAGGTGCCCCCAGGTGTATCCCAGGTTTGCCCAGGTGCCCCCAGGTGTATCCCAGGTGCCCCCAGGTGTGCCCAGGTGTGCCCAGGTTTGCCCAGGTGTGCCCAGGTCTATCCCTGGTACCCCCACGTGCCCCCAGGTGTATCCCAGGTTTCCCCAGGTGAATCCCAGGTCTATCCCAGCTGTCCCCAGGTGTACCCAGGTGTGCCCAGGTGTATCCCAGCTGTCCCCAGGTGTGCCCAGGTGTGCCCAGGTGTATCCCAGCTGTCCCCAGCTGTCCCCAGGTGTGCCCAGGTGTGCCCAGGTACCTTCTCCAGCCTCTCTGCGGCCGCGTCGTCGCCGCTCTCCAGCAGCCCCTGCAGGCGCCGCTCCTCGTCCAGCAGGCGGAGGCGCTTGGTGTCGGCACGGAGCACGGCCTGCACCGCAGGTGTGTCATCGGCCAGCACCTCTGGGACAGGTAAACACAGGTGAGACAGGTGAGGGACAGGTGAGGGACAGGTGAGACACACAGGTGAGACAGGTAAACACACAGGTGAGACAGGTGAGGGACAGGTGAGACACACAGGTAACAGCCAGGGCCGCTCCTTGTCCAGCAGGTGCTTGGTGTTGGCACGGAGCACGGCCTGCACCGCAGGTGTGTCATCGGCCAGCACCTCTGCACAGGTAAATACACAGGTGAGACAGGTGAGGGACAGGTGAGACAGGTGAGACAGGTGAGACACACAGGTAACAGCCAGGGCCGCTCCTTGTCCAGCAGGTGCTTGGTGTCGGCACGGAGCACGGCCTGCACCGCAGGTGTGTCATCAGCTGACACCTCTGGGACAGGTAAACACAGGTAAATACACAGGTGAGACAGGTGAGACAGGTGAGGGACAGGTGAGACACACAGGTAACAGCCAGGGCCGCTCCTCGTCCAGCAGGTGCTTGGTGTCGGCACGGAGCACGGCCTGCACCGCAGGTGTGTCATCGGCCAGCACCTCTGGGACAGGTAAACACAGGTGAGACAGGTGAGACAGGTGAGACACACAGGTAACAGCCAGGGCCGCTCCTTGTCCAGCAGGCGCTTGGTGTCGGCACGGAGCACGGCCTGCACCGCAGGTGTGTCATCGGCCAGCACCTCTGCACAGGTAAACACACAGGTGAGACAGGTGAGGGACAGGTGAGGGACAGGTGAGACACACAGGTGAGACAGGTAAACACACAGGTGAGACAGGTGAGGGACAGGTGAGACACACAGGTAACAGCCAGGGCCGCTCCTCGTCCAGCAGCCGCAGGCGCTTGGTGTCGGCACGGAGCACGGCCTGCACCGCAGGTGTGTCATCGGCCAGCACCTCTGGGACAGGTAAACACAGGTGAATACACGGAACAGACAGGTAGCACACAGGTGAGTCATGGGCCAGAACCTCCACACAGGTAAGGGACAAGTGAGGCCCTAAATGTCCCCCCAGGTGTATCCCAGCCCCCACCCAGGTGTGCCCAGGTGTATCTCAGGTGTGCCCAGGTGTATCCCAGGTGTGCCCAGGTGTCCCCCAGGTGTGCCCAGGTGTGCCCAGGTACCCCCAGGTGTATCCCAGCCCATCCCCAGGTGTGCCCAGGTGTGCCCAGGTGTGCCCAGGTGTATCTCAGGTGTGCCCAGGTGCCCCCAGGTGTGCCCAGGTTTATCTCAGGTGTGCCCAGGTGTGCCCAGGTGTGCCCAGGTATGCCCAGGTGTATCTCAGGTGTGCCCAGGTGTGCCCAGGTGTATCTCAGGTGTGCCCAGGTGCCCCCAGGTGTGCCCAGGTGTGCCCAGGTGTATCTCAGATGTACCCAGGTGTGCCCAGGTGCCCCCAGGTGTGCCCAGGTGCCCCCAGGTGTATCTCAGGTGCCCCCAGGTGTGCCCAGGTGTGCCCAGGTGTATCTCAGGTGTGCCCAGGTGCCCCCAGGTGTATCTCAGGTGCCCCCAGGTGTGCCCAGGTGTGCCCAGGTGTATCTCAGGTGCCCCCAGGTGCCCCCAGGAGTGCCCAGGTGTATCTCAGGTGTGCCCAGGTGCCCCCAGGTGTATCTCAGGTGCCCCCAGGTGTGCCCAGGTGTGCCCAGGTGTATCTCAGGTGCCCCCAGGTGTGCCCAGGTGCCCCCAGGTGTATCTCAGGTGCCCCCAGGTGTGCCCAGGTGTGCCCAGGTGTGCCCAGGTGTGCCCACCTTGCTCGCAGAGCAGCACGTCGATGTTGGGGGGGATGCTCAGGGCTCTGTTGGCGATGTGCTTCAGCAGCGTCGTCTTCCCCTTCCTGCAAAACACCCAAATCACCCAAATCACCCCAAAATCACCCAAATCACCCCCAAATCACCCCAAAATCACCCCAAAATCACCCCAAAATCACCCCAAAACCACCCAAATCACCCAAATCACCCCAAATCACCCAAATCACCCCAAAATCACCCAAAATCACCCAAATCACCCCAAAATCACCCCAAAATCACCCCAAATCACCCCAAATCACCCCAAAATCACCCAAATCACCCCAAAATCACCCCAAAATCACGCCAAATCAGCCCAAAATGCCCCAAAATCACCCCAAAATTACCCAAAATGAACCCAAAATGCCCCAAAATCACCCCAAAATCACCCAAATCACCCCAAAATCACCCAAATCACCCCAAAATCACCCAAATCACCCCAAATCACCCCAAATCATCCAAATGAACCCAAAATGAACCCAAAATCACCCAAAATCACCCAAATCACCCCAAATCAGCCCAAAATGCCCCAAAATCACCCCAAAATCACCCCAAATCACCCAAAATCAGCCCAAATGAACCCAAAATTACCCAAAATGCCCCAAAATCACCCCAAATGAACCCAAAATCACCCCAAATTCACCCAAAATCACCCCAAAATCACCCAAAATCACCCCAAAATCACCCAAAATCAGCCCCAAATGTCCCAAAATCACCCCAAATCACCCCAAAATCAGCCCAAAATCAGCCAAAATGAACCCAAAATTACCACCCCAAAATCACCCCAAAATGCCCCAAAATCACCCCAAAATCACCCCAAAATGCCCCAAAATCACCCAAAATCACCCAAATCACCCCAAAATCACCCCAAATCAGCCCAAAATGTCCCAAAATCACCCAAAATCACCCAAAATCACCCAAATCACCCCAAATCAGCCCAAAATGTCCCAAAATCACCCCAAAATCACCCAACTCACCCAAAATCAGCCCAAATGAACCCAAAATTACCCAAAATGCCCCAAAATCACCCCAAATGAACCCAAAATCACCCCAAATCACCCCAAAATCACCCCAAATGAACCCAAAATCACCCCAAATCACCCCAAAATCACCCCAAATGAACCCAAAATCACCCCAAATCACCCCAAAATCACCCCAAATGAACCCAAAATCACCCCAAATCACCCCAAAATCACCCAAATCACCCAAAATCACCCCAAATCACCCCAAAATCACCCCAAATGAACCCAAAATCACCCCAAATCACCCCAAAATCACCCAAATCACCCAAAATCACCCAAATCACCCCAAATCACCCCAAAATCACCCCAAATGAACCCAAAATCACCCCAAAATCACCCAAATTCACCCAAAATCACCCCAAATTCACCCCGAATCAACCCAAAATTAACCCAAAATAAATTCATAATGAACCCCAAATTACCCCAAAACTGACCCCAAATTAACCCAAAACCCTGCAAATTAACCCCAAAATTAACCCCAAAACTCTGGAATTTTTACCCCCCAAAAAATCCCCCAATTTACCCCAAAAATCCCCAAATTACCTCCCAAAATCCCCAAATTTACCCCAAAACCCCTCAAATTTACCCCAAAAATCCCCAAATTAACCCCAAAAATCCCCAAATTAACCCCAAAAATCCCCAAATTTACCCCAAAAATCCCTAAATTAACCCCAAAAATCCCCCAATTTACCCCAAAACCCCCAAAATTAACCCGAAAACTGTGGGATTACCCCCAAAAATCCCAGAATGAACCTTAAAAATCCCCAAATTAACCCCAAAAATCCCCAAATTAACCCCAAAAATCCCCAAATTAACCCCAAAAATCCCCAAATTTACCCCAAAAATCCCTAAATTAACCCCAAAAATCCCCCAAATTACCCCAAAACCACCAAAATTAACCCGAAAACTGTGCGATTACCCCCAAAAATCCCAGAATGAACCTTAAAAATCCCCAAATTAACCCCAAAAATCCCCAAATTTACCCCAAAAATCCCCAAATTTACCCCAAAAATCCCAAATTAACCCCAAAAATCCCCAAATTAACCCCAAAATCCGCAAATTAACCCCAAAAATCCCCCAATTTACCCCAAAACCGCTCAAATAAACCCCAAAAATCCCCAAATTAACCCCAAAAATCCCAAATAAACCCCAAAAATCCCAAAATTAACCCAAAAATCCCCCAATTAACCCCAAAAATCCCCAAATTTACCCCAAAATCCCAGAATTAACCCCAAAAATCCCTCAAATTAACCCCAAAAATCCTCAAATTAACCCCCAAAATCCCAGAATGAACCTTAAAAATCACCAGATTTACCCCAAAAATCCCCAAATTTACCCCAAAAAATCCCCAAATTAACCCAAAAAATCCCCAATATAACCCAAAAAATCCCAAAATTAACCCCAAAAATTCCCAAATTTACCCCAAAACCCCCAAAATTAACCCCAAACTCTGGGATTTTTGCCCCAAACTCTGGGATTTTTGCCCCAAACTCTGGGATTTTTGCCCAAACTCTGGGATTTTTGCCCCAAAGCCCCAGACTTGTCCCCAAAGTGCAGGAATTGCCCAAAATCGCCCTTTCTGGCCCCAAACGGACCCGTTGGGCCCCACGAGGCCGTAGCGCCTCCTCCAATCCCCAAATTTACCCCAAAAACCCCCAAAATTAAGCCCAAAAATCCCCAAATTTACCCCAAAACCCCTCAAATAAACCCCAAAAATCCCCAAATTTACCCCAAAAATCCCCAAATTTACCCCAAAAATCCCCAAATTAACCCCAAAAATCCCATAATTTACCCCAAAACCCCCAAAATTAACCCAAAAAATCCCCAAATTAACCCCAAAATTAACCCCAAATTAACCCCAAAAATCCCAGAATTAACCCCAAAACTCCCCAAATTAACCCCAAAACCCTTCAAATTAACCCCAAAAATCCCAGAATTAACCCCAAAATTCCCAAAATTAACCCCAAAAATCCCAAAATTAACCCCAAAAATCCCCAAATTTACCCCAAAACCCCTCAAATAAACCCCAAAAATCCCCAAATTTACCCCAAAAACCCCTCAAATTAACCCCAAAAATCCCCAAAATTAACCCCAAAAATCCCCAAATTTACTCCAAAACCCCCAGAATTAACCCCAAAAATCCCCAAATTAACCCCAAAAATCTCCTAATTTACCCCAAAAATCCCCAAATTAACCCCAAAATTACCCAAAATTAACCCCAAAAATCCCCAAATTAACCCCAAAAATCCCATAATTTACCCCAAAATTACCCAAAATTAACCCAAAAAATCCCCAAATTAACCCCAAAATTAACCCCAAATTAACCCCAAAAATCCCAGAATTAACCCCAAAACTCCCCAAATTAACCCCAAAACCCTTCAAATTAACCCCAAAAATACCAGAATTAACCCCAAAAATCCCAAAATTAACCCCCAAACTCTGGGATTTTTGCCCAAACTGTGGGATTTTTGCCCCAAACTCTGGGATTTTTGCCCCAAAGCCCCAGACTTGGCCCAGACTTTGGGCCCCCAAAGTTTTGGGAATTGCCCAAAATCGCCGTTTCTGGCCCCAAACGGACCCGTTGGGCCCCACGAGGCCGTAGCACCTCCTCCAATCCCCAAATTTACCCCAAAAACCCCCAAAATTAAGCCCAAAATCCCCAAATTAACCCCAAAACTCTGGGATTACCCCCCAAAATCCCCAAATTTACCCCAAAACCCCTCAAATTAACCCCAAAAATCCCAGAATTAACCCCAAAAATCCCAGAATGAACTCCCAAAATCCCAAATTAACCCCAAAATTCCCAAAAATTAACCCCAAAAATCCCCAAATTAACCCCAAAAATCCCCAACCCCAAAAATCCCCAAATTAACCCCAAAAATACCCAGAATTAACCCCAAAAATCCCAGAATGAACCTTAAAAATTGCCAGATTACCCCCAAAAATCCCCAAATTAACCCAAAAAATCCCAAAATTAACCCCAAAAATTCCCAAATTTACCCCAAATCCCCCAAAATTAACCCCCAAACTCTGGGATTTTTGCCCCAAACTCTGGGATTTTTGCCCCAAACTCTGGGATTTTTGCCCCAAAGCCCCAGACTTGGCCCCAAAGTTTTGGGAATTGCCCAAAACGGCCGTTTCTGGCCCCAAACGGACCCGTTGGGCCCCACGAGGCCGTAGCGCCTCCTCCAATCCCCAAATTTACCCCAAAAACCCCCAAATTTCCCCCAAAAATCCCAGAATGAACCCCAAAACCCCTCAAATTAACCCCAAAACCCCAAAAATTAACCCCAAAAATCCCCAAATTTACCCCAAAAATCCCCCAATTTACCCCAAAATCCCCAAATTTACCCCAAAATCCCCAAATTTCCCCCAAAATCCTCAAATTAACCCCAAAAATCCCCAAATTAACCCCAAAAATCCCAAATTAACCCCAAAAATCCCAAATTAACCCCAAAAATCCCAGAATGAACCCCAAAAATCCCCAAATTGACCCCAAAAATCCCCAAATTAACCCCAAAAATCCCCCAATTAACCAAAAAAATCCCAGAATTACCCCAAAAATCCCCAAATTTACCCCAAAAAATCCCCAAATTAACCCAAAAAATCCCCAAATTAACCCAAAAAATCCCAAAATTAACCCCAAAACTCCCAAAATTAACCCCAAAAATCCCAAAATTAACCCCAAACTGTGGGATTTTTGCCCCAAACTCTGGGATTTTTGCCCCAAAGCCCCAGACTTGGCCAGAAAGTTTTGGGAATTGCCCAAAACCGCCGTTTCTGGCCCCAAACGGACCCGTTGGGCCCCACGAGGCCGTAGCACCTCCTCCAATCCCCAAATTTACCCCAAAAACCCACAAAATTAACCCCAAAAATCCCAAAATTAACCCCAAAACTCTGGGATTACCCCCCAAAATCCCCAAATTTACCCCAAAACCCCTCAAATTTACCCCAAAAATCCCAGAATGAACTCCCAAAATCCCAAATTACCCCAAAATCCCCAAAATTAACCCCAAAAATCCCCCAAATTAACCCCAAAAATCCCCCAATTTACCCCAAAAATCCCTAAAATCAACCCCAAAAATCCACAAATTTACCCCAAAATCCCCAAATTTACCCCAAAATCCCCAGAATTAACCCCAAAAATCCCAGAATGAACCTTAAAAATCCCCAAATTTATCCCAAACCCCTCAAATTAACCCCCAAAATCCCCAAATTAACCCCAAAAATCCCAGAATGAACCCCAAAACCCCTCAAATTAACCCCAAAAATCCCCCAATTAACCCCAAAACCCCCAAAATTAACCCCAAAACTCTGGGATTTTTGCCCAAACTCTGGGATTTTTGCCCAAACTCTGGGATTTTTGCCCCAAAGCCCCAGACTTGTCCCCAAAGTTTTGGGAATTGCCCAAAACCGTGGGATTTCAGCCCAAACGGACCCGTTGGGCCCCACGAGGCCGTAGCGGCGGCCGGCCACGATGAAGAGGTCGGCGTTGACGAAGAGATCCTTGCCGTGCGCCGAGATGCTGAACTTCTCCAGCTGGAACGGGGCAAAAAAGGCCAGAAACGGGAAAAACGGGGAAAAACGGGGAAAAACGGGGAAAATGGGGATGGGGGGGGGGGGAAATGGGGGGAAATGGGAAAAAATGGGGAAAAATGGGGAAAAATGGGGGGAAAATGGGGGGAAATGGGGAAAAATGGGGAAAAATGTGGGAAAAATGGGGAAAAATGGGGGGAAATGTGGGAAAAATGGGGGGAAAATGGGGAAAAAGGGGGGGAAAATGGGGATTTTGGGGGAAAAATGGGAATTCCGGGGGGGAAAGGGGGATTTGGGGAAAAAATGGGAATTCCGGGGGGAAAAGGGGAAAAAATGGGGGAAAAAACGGGGAAAAAATGGGAGAAAATGGGGAAAAATGGGAAAATGGCTTTTGTATCCCCCCAGGTGAATTCTGAGGTTCCCCAGGTGTGTCCCAGGTGTCTCCAGGTGTGTTCCAGGTGTCCCCAGGTGTGTCCCAGGTGCCCCCAGGTGTGTCCCAGGTGCCCCCAGGTGTCCCCAGGTGTCCCCAGGTGTGTCCCAGGTGCCCCCAGGTGCCTCCAGGTGTGTTCCAGGTGTCCCCAGGTGCCCCCAGGTGTGTCCCAGGTGCCCCCAGGTGTGTCCCAGGTGTCCCCAGGTGTGTTCCAGGTGTCCCCAGGTGCCCCCAGGTGTGTCCCAGGTGCCCCCAGGTGTGTCCCAGGTGCCCCCAGGTGCCCCCAGGTGTGTCCCAGGTGCCCCCAGGTGTGTCCCAGGTGCCCCCAGGTGTGTCCCAGGTGCCCCCAGGTGCCCCCAGGTGTGTCCCAGGTGCCCCCAGGTGTGTCCCAGGTGCCCCCAGGTGTGTCCCAGGTGCCCCCAGGTGCCCCCAGGTGTGTCCCAGGTGTCCCCAGGTGTGTCCCAGGTGTCCCCAGGTGTGTCCCAGGTGTCCCCAGGTCCCACCTTGATGTCGGAGGCGTTCTCCAGCATGGCCTGGCGCGAGGAGAGCTCGGCCTGCGACACCGCGAAGTCGCCCTCGCCCGTCATGGCCGCCGCCCGCAGCGACGCCACCTGCCGCTCAAACTCCGCCTGGGCGGGGCCAAGAGTCAGGGACACGCCCAAAGTGAGGACACACCCACTATGGACACGCCCACTATGGGATACACCCACTGGGACACGCCCCTGTCATGGCCGCCGCCCGCAGCGACGCCACCTGCCGCTCAAACTCCGCCTGGGCGGGGCCAAGAGTCAGGGACACGCCCACAGCGAGGACACACCCACTATGGACACACCCACTGCGGGATACACCCACTGGGACACGCCCCTGTCATGGCCGCCGCCCGCAGCGACGCCACCTGCCGCTCAAACTCCGCCTGGGCGGGGCCAAGAGTCAGGGACACGCCCACAGTGAGGCCACACCCACTATGGACACGCCCACTGTAGGATACACCCACTGGGACACGCCCCTGTCATGGCCGCCGCCCGCAGCGACGCCACCTGCCGCTCAAACTCCGCCTGGGCGGGGCCAAGAGTCAGGGACACGCCCACAGGGAGGGCACACCCACTATGGACACACCCACTGCGGGACACACCCACTGGGACACGCCCCCGTCATGGCCGCCGCCCGCAGCGACGCCACCTGCCGCTCAAACTCCGCCTGGGCGGGGCCAAGAGTCAGGGACACGCCCACAGGGAGGGCACACCCACTATGGACACGCCCACTGTGGGATACACCCACTGGGACACGCCCCTGTCATGGCCGCCGCCCGCAGCGACGCCACCTGCCGCTCAAACTCCGCCTGGGCGGGGCCAAGAGTCAGGGACACGCCCACAAACAGGTCACACCCACTATGGACACGCCTACGGTGGGATACACCCACTGGGACACGCCCCCGTCATGGCCGCCGCCCGCAGCGACGCCACCTGCCGCTCAAACTCCGCCTGGGCGGGGCCAAGAGTCAGGGACACGCCCACAAACAGGTCACACCCCCCAGGGACACGCCCACTGTGGGATACACCCACTGGGACACGCCCCTGTCATGGCCGCCGCCCGCAGCGACGCCACCTGCCGCTCAAACTCCGCCTGGGCGGGGCCAAGAGTCAGGGACACGCCCACAGTGAGGACACACCCCCCAGGGACACGCCCACTGTGGGATACACCCACTGGGACACGCCCCTGTCATGGCCGCCGCCCGCAGCGACGCCACCTGCCGCTCAAACTCCGCCTGGGCGGGGCCAAGAGTCAGGGACACGCCCACAGGGAGGTCACACCCACTATGGACACGCCCACTGTAGGATACACCCACCGGGACACGCCCCTGTCATGGCCGCCGCCCGCAGCGACGCCACCTGCCGCTCAAACTCCGCCTGGGCGGGGCCAAGAGTCAGGCCACGCCCAGCAGGACACGCCCACTAAGGGACAGGCACGTATGTGGGAATGGTCTTGGGATAAGCCACGCCCACGTGTTTGGACACACCCCCCAGATGATCCACTCCTCGTTAGGCCACGCCCACAGGAAGTGACAACCAGTTAGGCCACACCCATTAAACCACACCCAGTTATGCCACGCCCACAAAGAACCACACCCAATTAGGTCACACCCAGCAAACCACATTAAGTTAGGCCACGCCCACAGGAAGTGGCACCGGGTTAGGCCACACCCATTAAAGCACACCCAATTAGGCCACACCCACAAAGAACCACACCCATTAAACCACATTCAATTAGGCCACGCCCACAGGAAGTGACACCCAGTTAGGCCACACTCATTGAGCCCCACCCCATTATGCCACGCCCACAAAGAACCCCACCCAATTCAGTCACACCCAGCAAACCACATTGTTAGGCCACGCCCACAGGAAGTGACACCCAGTTAGGCCACACCCTTTGAAACACACCCAATTAGGCCACGCCCACAAAGAACCACACCCATTAAACCATATTCATTTAGGCCACGCCCACAACCACACCCATTAAACCACACCCAATTAGGCCACACCCACAAAGAACCACACCCATTAAACCACATTCAATTAGGCCACACCCACAGGAAGTGACACCCAGTTAGGTCACACCCATTGAACCACACCCACAAAGAACCACACCCACAAAGAACCACACCCATTAAACCATATTCATTTAGGCCACGCCCACAACCACACCCATTAAACCACATTCAATTAGGCCACACCCACAAACAACCACACCCATTAAGCCACATTAAATTCGGCCACACCCACAATCACACCCAGTTAGGCCACACCCATTGAACCACACCTAATTAGGCCACACCCACAAAGAACCACACCCATTAAGCCACATTAAATTAGGCCACACCCATAATCACACCCAGTTAGGCCACACCCATTGACGCACACCCAATTAGGCCACACCCACAAAGAACCACACCCAATTTAGCCCCACCCTGCCCACTCAGGCCACACCCACGAAGCCCCGCCCACCGGTGAAGCCCCGCCCCAGGCCCCGCCCCTCACCTGCTTCTTCATCTTCTTCTTCTCCTTTTTGCTGACTC
The DNA here is from genome assembly GCF_027477595.1 of Haemorhous mexicanus. NCBI lineage: Eukaryota > Metazoa > Chordata > Aves > Passeriformes > Fringillidae > Haemorhous > Haemorhous mexicanus. The sequence continues at coordinate 5,969 of NW_026775984.1, read as the reverse complement.
GGGCGTCCGGCCCCGCCCTCGGCCCCGCCCCCTCCTCGTCCTCCTGGGGAGCCCCAAAATGGCCCAAAATGGCCCAAAATAACCCAAAATAACCCAAAATATCCCAAAATAACCCAAAATAGGAACCCAAAATGACCCAAAATATTCAAAATATTCAAAAATAACCCAAAATATCTCAAAATAAGAACCCAAAATAGCCCAAAGTAGCCCAAAATAAACTAAAATAACCCAAAATAACCCCAAATAACCCCAAAATAACCCAAAATAACCCCAAAATAGCCCAAAATAACCCAAAATGACCCAAAATAACCCCAAAATAGCCCAAAATAACCCCAAATAACCCAAAATAACCCCAAAATAAACCCAAAATAGCCCCAAAATACCCCCAAAAAACCCAAAATATCCAAAATAAATAACCCAAAATATCCCAAATTACCCCAAAATATCCCAAATTAACCCCAAAATATCCCAAATTAACCCCAAAATATCCCAAATTAACCCCAAAATATCCCAAATAACGCCAAAAATCCAGAATTAACCCCAAAAAAATCCCAAATTAACCCCAAAATATTTGAAATTAACCCCAAAATATCCCAAATTATACCAAAAAATCCCAAATTACCCCAAAATATCCCAAAAAATCCCAAATTACCCCAAAATATCCCAAAAAACCCCAAATTACCCCAAAATATCCCAAATTAACCCCAAAATATTCAAAAATAACCCCAAAATGTCCCAAATTAACCTTAAAAAATCCCAAATTACCCCAAAAATCCCAAATTAACCCCAAAATATCCCAAATTACCCCAAAAAATCCCAAATTAACCCCAAAATATTTGAAATTAACCCCAAAAAGTCCCAAATTAACCCCAAAAAAATCCCAATTTTACCCCAAAATACCCCAAAAATATTCAAAATTAACCTCAAAAATCCCAAATTAACCCCAAAAATCCCAAATTAACCCCCAAAAATCCCAAAATCCCCCCAAAAAATCCCAAATTATCCCAAAACGTTTGAAATTAACCCCAAAAGGTCCCAAATTTTGCCCCAAACGCCCCCAAAATGTCCCAAATCCCCCCAAATCCCCCCAGGCCACACTCACGTTCTCGCTCCCCTTCCGGGCTCCTTCCTCCTCCTCCTCCTCCTCCTCCTCCTCATCCCTCAGGGCCCCGAATTTGTTCTGTCCCAAAATGGGGCAAAAAAAACCAAATTTTGGGGTCTCATCCCCAAAAAACCTCAAAAATACCCAAAAATAGCCAAAAAAAACCCCAAAAAATTCAAATTTTGGGGCCTCAACTTCTACAAGAATTCAAAATTTTGGGGTCTCCCATCACCAAAAAGCCCCAAAAATCCCAAATTTTGGCATTTCCATCCCAAAAAATCCCAAATTTTGGAATTTTCATCCCCCAAAAACCCCAAATTTTGGCATTTCCATCCCCAAAAATCCCAAATTTTGGCATTTTCATCCCCAAAAATCCCAAATTTTGGCATTTCCATCCCAAAACCCCCAAATTTTGGCATTTCCATCCCCCAAAATCCCAAATTTTGGGATTTCCGTCCCCAAAAACCCAAATTTTGGGGTCTCATCCTCAAAAAACCCCAAAAATACCCAAAAATACCCCAAAAAACCCCAAAAAATCCAAATTTTGGGGGTCTCATCCCCAAAAAACCTCAAAAATACCCAAAAATAGCCCAAAAAACCCCAAAAAATCCAAATTTTGGGGCCTCAACTTCCCCAAGAATTCAAAATTTTGGGGTCTCCCATCACCAAAAAGCCCCAAAAATCCCAAATTTTGGCATTTCCATCCCAAAAAATCCCAAATTTTGGAATTTTCATCCCCCCAAAAACCCCAAATTTTGGCATTTCCATCCCCAAAAATCCCAAATTTTGGCATTTTCATCCCAAAAAATCCCAAATTTTGGAATTTTCATCCCAAAAACCCCAAATTTTGGAATTTTCATCCCCCAAAACCCCAAATTTTGGCATTTCCATCCCCAAAAACCCCAAATTTTTGAGTCTCCAAACCCAAAAACCCCCAAAATTTGGGGTCTCCCATCCACAAAAATCCCAAATTTTGGGGTCTCCCATCCCAAAAAACTCCAAAAATCCCAAATTTTGGGGTCTCCCACCCCAAAAAACCCCAAAAAACCCAAAATTTCTGAGTCTCCAACCCCAAAAACCCCAAATTTTGGGGTCTCAGTCCCCAAAAACCCCAAATTTTCTCATTTCCATCCCCAAAAACCCCAAATTTTGGCATTTCCATCCCAAAAAATCCCAAATTTTGGCATTTCCATCCCAAAAAATCCCAAATTTTGGCATTTCCATCCCCAAAAATCCCAAATTTTGTGACTTCCATCCACAAAAATCCCAAATTTTGGGGTCTCCCATCCCAAAAAACCCCAAAAACCCCCAAATTTTGGGGTCCCACTCCCAAAATCCCCCCAAAAAAAACCCAAATTTTGTCATTTCCATCCCCAAAACCCCAAATTTTGGCATTTTCATCCCCAAAACCCCCAAATTTTGGGGTCTCCCATCCCAAAAACCCCAAATTTTGGCATTTCCATCCCCAAAAACCCCAAATTTTGGCATTTCCATCCCCAAAAAATCCCAAATTTTGGGGTCTCCCATCCCAAAAATCCCCAAAATTCCCAAATTTTGGGGTTTCCCACCAAAAACCCCCAAATTTTTGGGTCTGAACCGCAAAATCCCCAAATTTTGGGGTCTCCCATCCCCCCAGAAGCCCCAAAATCCCAAATTTTGGAGTTTTGGAGCCCAAAATCCCCAAAATTTGGAGTTTTCGACCCCCAAAATCCCAAATTTTGGAGTTTTGGAGCCCAAAATCCCCAAATTTTGGAGTTTTGGACCCCCAAAATCCCCAAATTTTGAAGGTTTGGACCCCCAAAATCCCAAATTTTGGAGTTTTGACCCCCAAAATCCCAAATTTTGGAGTTTTGGAGCCCAAAATCCCCAAATTTTGGAGTTTTTCACCCCCAAAATCCCCAAATTTTGGAGTTTTGGACCCCCAAAATCCCAAATTTTGGAGTTTTGGACCCCCAAAATCCCAAATTTTGGAGTTTTCGAGCCCCAAAATCCCAAATTTTGGAGTTTTGGACCCCCAAAATCCCCAAATTTTGGAGTTTTTGACCCCCAAAATCCCCAAATTTTGGAGTTTTGGAGCCCCAAAATCCGCAAATTTTGGAGTTTTTTACCCCCAAAATCCCCAAATTTTGGAGTTTTGGAGCCCCAAAATCCCAAATTTTGGAGTTTTTTACCCCCAAAATCCCCAAATTTTGGAGTTTTGGAGCCCAAAATCCCCAAATTTTGGAGTTTTTGACCCCCAAAATCCCCAAATTTTGGAGTTTTGGAGCCCCAAAATCCCAAATTTTGGAGTTTTGGAGCCCAAAATCCCAAATTTTTGGGGTTTTGGAGCCCAAAATCCCCAAATTTTGGAGTTTTGGAGCCCCAAAATCCCAAATTTTGGAGTTTTGACCCCCAAAATCCCCAAATTTTGGAGTTTTGGAGCCCCCAAAATCCCCAAATTTTGGAGTTTTTGACCCCCAAAATCCCCAAATTTTGGAGTTTTGGAGCCCCAAAATCCCAAATTTTGGAGTTTTGGAGCCCAAAATCCCAAATTTTTGGGGTTTTGGAGCCCAAAATCCCCAAATTTTGGAGTTTTGGAGCCCCAAAATCCCAAATTTTGGAGTTTTGACCCCCAAAATCCCCAAATTTTGGAGTTTTTGACCCCCAAATCCCAAATTTTGGAGTTTTGGAGCCCCAAAATCCCAAATTTTGGAGTTTTGGACCCCCAAAAATTCCCAAATTTTGGGGTTTTCCCCCCCAAATTCCCCCCTCACCTTCCTGGCCGGGGCCTCCTCGGAGCCTTCGGCCTCCTCCTCATCACTGGGGGGCTTCCCCTGAGGGTTTTGGGGACAAAAATGAGAAAAAAATCACAAATTTGGGACATTTTGGGGGTTGAAAATGGGGAAATGTTAAAGATGGGGGAAAAAAAAACAAAATTGGGGAAAAAAACCCCAAAAATTGGGGAAAAAAATGAAAAATTGGGGAAAAAAATGAAAAATTGGGGAACAAAATCCCAAAATTGGGGGAAAAAACCCCAAAAATTGGGGAAAAAAAAAATCCCAAAAATTGACAAAAAAAAGAAAAATTTGGGAAAAACCAAAAATGGGGGAAAAAATCCCAAAATTGAGGGAAAAAAAAGAAAAATTGGGGAAAAAAAATCCCCAGAATTGGGGAAAAAACCCAAATTTGGGGGAAAAAAACAAAAATGGGGAAAAAAATCCCCAATTTAGGGGGAAAAAAAACAAATTTAGGGAAAAAATGGGGAAAAAATGGGGAAAAAAATCCCAAAAATTGGGGGGCAAAAAGTCCTGAAATTGGGGAAAAAAACCCCAAAATTGGGAAAAAAAATCAAAATTGGGGGAAAAACCTAAAATAGGAGGAAAAAAACAGAATTGAGAGAAAAGCACCAAAATTGGGGAAAAAATCCTCAAAATTGGGGAAAAAATGCCAAAAATTGGGGGGAAAAATCCCAAAAATTGGAGAAAAAAATCTCAAAATTGGGGAAAAAATTCCCAAAATTAGAGAAAAAAAATCCCAAAACTGGGAAAAAAAAAAATCCTAAAAATTGGGGAAAAAAAATCCCAAAATTGGGGAAAACAATCCCAAAATTGGGGGAAAAAAATCCCAAAAATTGGGAAAAAAAAATCCCAAAAATGGGGGGGAAAAAATTCCAAAAATTGGGGAAAAAAATCCCAAAATTCGGGGGAAAATATTCCAAAAATTGGGGGGAAAAAATCCCAAAAATAGGGGAAAAAAATCCCAAAATTGGGGAACAAAATCCCAAAATTGGGGGGAAAAAATCCCAAAAATTGGGGAAAAAATCTCAAAATTGGGGAAAAAATCCCAAAAATGGGGAAAAAATCCCAAAAATTGGGGAAAAAAATCCCAAAATTAGGAGAAAAAATCCCAAAAAATGGGGAAAAAAATCCCAAAAATTGGGAAAAAAATCCAAAAATTGGGGAAAAAATCCCAAAAATTGGGGAAAAAAATCCTAAAAATTGGGGAAAAAAATCCCAAAATTGGGGAAAAAAATGCCAAAATTGGGGGAAAAAATCCCAAAAATTGGGGAAAAATCCCAAAAATTGGGGAAAAAAAATCCCAAAAATTGTGGAAAAATCCCAAAAATTGGGGAAAAAATCCGAAAAATTGGGGGGAAAAATAATAAAAATTTGGGAAAAAATCCCAAAATTGGGGAAAAAACCCCAAAAATGGGGAAAAATCCCCAAATAGGAGAAAAATCCCCAAAATTGGGGGAAAATTCCCAAAAATTGGGGGAAAAACCCCAAAATTGTGGAACCCCCCCCCCCAAATTCTGCACCTGTTTCTTCCCTTTGGCTTTTTCCTTCTTGGGATTTTTCTTCCTCTTCTTCTCAGCCTCCTCTTCCTCCTGGGGAGGCAAAAATTTGGAATTTTCAGGGATTTTGGGGTTTTTTTCACAAATTTGGGCTTTTTTTGAGGCGTTTTGGGATTTTTTAAGGGATTTTATGAGGATTTTTTAGGGATTTTGGGGCTTTTTCCCAAGAATATTTTAATTTTTTCAGGAATTTTAGGGTTTTTTTGAGGAAGTTTGGGGTTTTTTTGAAGAATTTTAGGATTTTTCAGCAATTTTGGGATTTTTTTTCAGGGATTTTGGGCTTTTTTGAGAGATTTTGGGGGATTTTTCCAAAGATTTTTTTGATTTTTTTCAAAGAATTTTAATTTTTCAAGAACTTGAGAATTTTTTCTCAAGGATTTGGAATTTTTTTGTCCAAAAATCTGGATTATTTCGAGGAACTTTAGGACTTTTTAAGAGATTTTAGATTTTTTTAGGGATTTTGGGGTTTTTTACAGATTTTTTGGGGGTTTTTGAGGAATTTTGAGGTTTTTTGAGAGTTTTTTTAGAGATTTT